>NC_056747.1:250525538-250758038 GCF_019279795.1 Protopterus annectens
CCCACAGATAGTCTAACTACTACAGTACCATACAGTCAGTGATAATACAGCAGTGATATGCCGCCTTCCACAGACAGTGTAAGTACTATAGTACCATACAGTCAGTGTTCATATTACATGCATGTTATTCTGTAAATGTTCTACAGACCAGATACTTTTCTAAATACATTTTTTATTAAATTAAAAAGTTGGAGTGTCTTCTTGAAACCCACAAGCCACTAAAATGTGTGTTTCTCTAACAAAAGGAATTGCTCTGAAATATCAAACAGCAGAAAGAAAAAAAAATGCCCAATAGTACTTCTCTTAAGAAAAATGGGAATATTCTCCATTTCTACATTTATATTGAACCTGTCAAAATAACAGACAAATGGTTTCCCTAGAGGGTCAATGTGACCTCTCTGTAACCTCTATGTACTCTTCTCACAAAATAACTACTGATCTATCATTAGTGTCCCCTGAGTGTTTTCTGTTCACTGCATGTAAGTTTGCCAGCTCATGTTAGATATCTTGTCATGAGCATTTAGCTTTGCTGTTCTCTTCTGTTTTTAAATGATCTGTCACATACGGATATTACCAGTCATTCATCTCAGGAGGACCTATATACACCTATGTCACTAATGGACACAGGCAGCCTGTAAGTGGTTCATCTCCCAAACCCCTGCTTACACTTATCAGGGGTACCAGAACTTGTCAGAGATTCAGGATGCATGGCTAGGGTTAAAAAGGTCCTTGTAGCCATTAGCTTACTAAACACCTATGAACAAATAACTACAGGTTGTAATTTTGTTCAAAGCAGCACAGAGCCACATTCAAAGTTTGCCTTTTAATGGGATATGTCTTTTCTGAGAGCAAATCTACAAATATAATGAAGAAAGCCTCCTGAGGTCAATTTCTCTACAATATCTCAACACACTGAATCCATCTCTAAATAAAGCCTTCCCAGATTGGGGAAAGACCACACAATATGGCATCAGTAACCCATTCTCCACATTCCTTCCAACAATATGCTTTATTTTGCAAACTGAAACACACTGACTGTTATACGATGCCTAGAAATACCTTCAAATACTTATCCATTTAAATTCCTCCACATACTTCAAAAAGTAAAATGATGCGACCATCACCATAATTTCTGCAATCTTGGTTGCGTCAAGATCATTGTCTATTCAGCTACAAACTTTACTTTGTAACTTGGATAACGTCAATGCAGAGATTCCTATATACTCTGTCTGTATTCTCTCGCATGTGTTTATTCTAAAGGGTTATAACCAGAACTTTTGAAACTGATCACCAACCTGCACATCAAGTTCTAGAATGCAGCCCTCCAACAAGTGTATCTTGACATATTCTACAGTTGTATTGTCCCTTACTGTTCCACTTTCTTAGCTACTGTTGCTATAATTGTATTTACTTCTGTTAGAAACCACTTCATGAAGCATAGTGCAAAGGGAAATCATCTTGCCTCACTAGTTTTGTTTCTCTTTCTTGTTTATAGACTGTAAATACACTGACCCTTCTGACATTGCCAACATCTTGGCTGACAGGTTTAGTGCAAATTTCTACCCCCCCCCCACCACCACCACCACCTACAGGGCCTATTACCATTCTAGGGGATTGTATAAGTCCAATTATTACTGATACGTTGGTTAACAAGGCTCTATCTAAAGCTAAAAACACTGCCTCCATGGGACCAGATGGTGTCCCAGGCGGTGTCATATGCGAGCTCCAAAAGGAATTAACCCCGCATCTTAATACCCTGTTCAGTCTCAGCCTCTCCACAGGATATGTGCCCATAGAATGGCGCACGGCAATGGTGGTCCCGCTACACAAGGGTGGGGCCACAACTGACTCTGGGAACTACTGACCAATAAGCCTGACCAGTCTGATCTGTAAGGCTATGGAGTGAATCATTATGGAACTCATAAATGGAGAGATTGGGAACCTCCAGTCGCTGGACCCCACACAGTTCGGCTTCGTCAAGAGCAGATCATGCCTCCTGAACCTGGTGGATTTCTTTGAGACAGTTACTCAGGCTATAGATAAGGAAAAGGAGGTACACACGGCTTACCCTGACCTTGCTAAAGCATTTGACACCATTCCCCATTCAGGTATTATTGATAAGCTCACCAGCCTGGGCATAAACCCTTACGTCACAAGATGGATCGCAAACTGGCTCTCAGACAGATCCCATAAATCTGTTTGATTGCTTTATTCTTGTATGTAATAATAACCAATTAATCTTCTTATGTTACTGTTAAACTTCCTCTGACTATATCTTTGTATGTAATAATAATTAAGTGCCCTTCTGATGTTTCTGTTTCTGTTTAAATTCCTCTGTCTCATTTGGAGCTTTTCTCCCCGGGCCTCTACTGAAAATGGACATATATCCAGCTAGACTAGCCCGGTCAACAAATGTAAAATAAATAAAATAAAATAAATAAAGTAAGAGTAGCGGGATCTATGTCCAAATCCAGAGCAGTAACAAGTGGTGTGCCTCAGGGCTCTGTCCTGGGGCCCTCCTGTTTGGCATATACTTCTCAGAAGTACAGGCAAGCACGGAAGGGCAGACGACTGCAAACTGGGTGCTATAATAGAGTCCCCGGCTGACATGGAGATCCTCCAGAAGGGCCTAAATGAGACTGATGCATGGTGTCAAAGCCATGGTCTCAAGCTAAATGCAAAAAAATGTGTAGTAATCCCCTTTGGAAAAAACAGAGTACCCACAAAGTACAACATAGGAGGCAATCCCCTGAAATCTGAAGAAGAAATAAGGGATCTAGGGACCCAAGTAGATAGTCAGCTTTCCTTTGATAACCATGTTGCCAAAGTGGTTAGAAAATCTTTCTATGTGACCCATCTGATCACGAAAAGGTTCGCATCAAGATCTATGAATGTAATGGTGCCCCTCTACTCTTCCCTCATCAGACCCATTATTGAGTACAATGCACCAATTGGAATGTACCTGGCTAGACATCTCCAGCAGCTGGAGAGACCACAAAGGTACCTAACCAAGAGGATTACTGGCCTCAAACAGTTGCCCTATGCAGCACGATTGAAAAAGCTAAGACTGTTCTCTGTTGCATACCGCTTTCTCAGAGGCGATCTCTGTCTAACGTACAGAGCCATGTCCAACCCAGAATTGTTGAACATGCTCCATCTTAGCAAAACCAAATCTACTCAAGCTACACGCTCTAGGGATATAAACCTCAACACAACAATGAATAGAACATGCTGGAGGGATAGATTCCCTTCGCAGAGACTTCTCTTACTATGGAACAGGGTCCTGATCTACATAAGACAGAGCCCCTCACTATCACTCTTCAAGAGGAACCTTGATGAGTGGATGGGTAACAGAAAGTTCACACCAGAGATCACACCAACAGCACTACTAGATAGGGGCCAAGGGTACTAGCTGCTAGTACAAGGGTCTAGGGAACTACTAAAGGGGCGGTGAATACCGCACAACGTGGCTGGGCTAATATATGCCTTCAGGCAGATAGCCCAGTACCAACCTATGAACCTATAGGTATGTACTACTTGATACTGCATACATTACATATAAACAATGCAAAAATGCATTCAGAAGGATATATAGATTGCTGTGTTAGGTAGTATAGAAAAAATGTTGTTTTCAGCATGGAGAATCAAGCAAAAAGTAAACATATACAGTAGTAATTTTCCACTATGGTTTTGCATGGCTCATGTTGCTTACAGTTCACTGACTGAATGACTGACTGACTGATTGCCTTTCTGTATGTCGGTCTGTCTCATTCTTTTCAACATTAGCTCATACCATACAGTCCATACAGTCCATTAGCAGTGTAAGGAAGAAAAAAAAAAGTTGGCATTGACAAATACTTGTTCTAAATTAACTTTGCCTAAAATAGTCCATCTTACTGCCTTAAAAATCATGTTTTTCATGTCATTTCCTAACAAACACACCAGTCTTCCCATAGACTGACAGACTGATGCAAAAGTTATTACAGTGCAGATTTTGGCCAACACACTGTATTCATTTTTAACAGTCAAGCCTAATTATAACACAGCTATAAGCTTGCCAGCTGTAGGTTACATTTAACTAGACGTGAGTAAGTTTGTGGCTTTGCTTTATGTAACTATACTTAAATGTTTGGTAATATAGATTAATCCATTAGATCAGCAAGAATAATTATCTTGTTACCATGTTTGATTCCCTCAAGCTTTACATGCAGCCATGTGATTTTCACCAAGTCACTTGGCCACAGCAAAGCTTCGTAATAGGGCATACCTGGTTAACAAAGACTAAACAAAACTGTAGCAAACTGTATTCTCAGCATTTACTTAAAATTATCTCAAGTAGTATCTGACCATCCAGGACTTCTTGTGTGAACCAAGGTCAGAGCTTATTTTCCTCAGCGTGTCTGCTCTTCAGAAATGAGTCCACTCCAGATGTTCTTTGGTGAGGACTTCCCTCTAAATGTTGAGCTTTATGGTCATTGTATTTATATGTGTGTGTGTTTCTGCACGTATGTGTGTATGTATATATGTATGTGTGTGTATATGATGCATGCATGTATTTATGCTTTGTTGACTTTAGTCCCACTAGGTCAGTAGCCTCTTTTCAGGAGAAACCCAAAATGGCATTCAAATTGACTAGGGCAAAATTTGGTCAGGTAACATGCTGGACTGTTGGATTCAAATGGCATCAGACCTCTGGTAGCTTGTGTGTGTGTGCGTGTGTGCGTGTGTGCGTGTGTGTGTGTGTGTGTGTGTATGTGTGTGTGTATATATACACACACACACACACACACATATATATATATATATATATATATATATATATATATATATATATATATATATATATATATATATATATATATATATATATACACACACACATGCTGATTTTAGATTTAGATTTGGTGGAAAGAATGAATGATTTGGTGAATGCGTACAACCTAGGCAGTCTAAGTCCAGCTAGTGATTTTGGTACCTGTTGGAGCTGCCACACTGGAAGAGAAATCCAAATATCACACTCTCTCCTTATTCCGTGAATTTCCCCACTGCTTCACCATCATTCATTTTCACTCATAACTAAATCTTTCTGCTGGTGTTATGTATATGAGCCTTAACTGTGTAGCTCTAAAATATCCCTTCAAATCAGGTAATCCTAAACCACCTTGTTATATTGGAAGGATCAGCTTATCTAACTTGACTATAACTCGTCCTCTCCCTCCCAGATAAAATCCTTCAACTCTTTATTATCCACAACTTGATAAAAATATGCTTGACCTGTGTATAAAACTCAGGGAACTAAAAACATTTTCACTGCTTGTATCTTGATATCCATATCCATAAACAACTGCTTCAAGTTTCTCACTTTTTGTATTATCTTTTGTTTAGTCTTCTCTCACATATCCTTGGTTGCCATAATTAAATACATAATTTTATTGTATCCCCATAAATATAGGTATTGCTGAACCATCTCATGTGTGGATACATAGTTTATAGCTATAGCCATTGTTTTATCTTCATTATTTTTATATCCCAAAAGACATGAAACTGCTTTAGAATGTTCCACAACACAGCAATGTCCTTTTCTGGTTTTATCATGTACAAAATAATATTGTTTGCAAATAAAACCAGCTGTTCTTGATTACCATACCAATTATATCCTTGAATTTCTGAGTCCCTTATTTTTATTTTTGCCAATGGCTCTAAATATAATACAAATAACAAAGGAGAAAGAAGATACCTCTGCCTGGTTACTCTGTTCAGACACATCTTATCAGAGAACAACCCACCCACTTTCATTTTTGCATTTGATCCTTAATATACCCCCCCCCCAATTAACCTTATTATTGTATCAGGGAATTCAGCTGCTTCCATTGCCCTGCTCATAAAATACCAGTTTATCCCTTTTTTTAATTTCTCCAAGTCTTTTGGGTTTCTAATAACATGACAGGAATGGACCCTATTCCTATGTCAAAGTATGATTAAAGTTCATGAGATTAGTATTGTTTCAGTCTTTGATGTCAGCCAGAAGTGCTCCTCACAGCACCCAATGTGCCCATTAATGACTTCTTCTGCAATTCGTATGGGGTTACATGTATTGGTAACATATCTAAATATGATTGTAGATTCTTTCTTATAAGACCTGTTGCTCTTACTGCTGTTGGAACTATCTGGGTATCTTTCTTCCACATTGCTCTCATTTCTGCCTGCAAATCCTGATACTTTATGACTTTGTGTCTTTCTGTACGCAAGACACTATAGTCACTGGGTGTGGCGATTTCAGTGATCAATGCTACTTTTCTCTACTTTTCTTGGACCACTATATCTGGTTTTCTAGCATCTTATCTTTTGAACTGTTGGTAATGGGTGATCCCATGTGATGTAAATTTCATAATTTTCTATGAAGCTTGTGGCTCATGTTTCCTGTGCTTTTCAGCCACTTCAATACCATAAGTTTTGCACAATCACCAGTACCACAGTCTTGCCACATTATTATGCCTTTCAGTATACAGTCCTTCTGCCATTAGTATGTCACAACCAGCAATGAAGTGTGAAACTGTTTCCAATTCGGTTTTAACAAAACCTACATTTGTCTGTTTCTCCCACATGTTCAATGGACTTTGTAAACTACCGTGTACATAGCCCACTATCTTGGGCCACCAATATTAACCTTTCATCTCTTGGTTTGAATTCACCTCTCCTTAACCATTCCTGTGTTCAATCCTGATCAACATTACATTCTTCCAGAAGTTTTCTACACTTGCAACTATATTTATGCATTTTCCACATTTTTTGCCTTCTCATCTGGTCCTTCACTTTATATTCTTTCTTTTTTTTTTTTTTTTTTGCTTTTTACCACATTCTGATGCTGCTTGATTTTTATCTACTTTTTGTTTGATTTCCATTCCTGCTTGACACTGATATGCTTCTGCTAAATTAAGCAGATAAGTCATCTTGGATTTATTCTTCTCATGTTTCAAAACTTTCACTACATTTGGGTTTTGTGAGGTCAGCAGATATGTGTGCAGTCCCATGATTGCAGATCTGTACATGTAATTAATTTCAAAGAGGCCCATACCTCCTTCGGAATGGGGAATATCTAATCTTGGTATGCACTGATTTTTTGTATATCATTTGGTGAGGCATCCTTGTTTTTCTGTCTAATCTATCCAACATGTTTTGGGGTCAGTCAATCACTCCAAAACTGTAAGTTAGGACAGGAAGAGCAAATTGGTTCATAGCCTGAATTTTGTTCCCAAATGTCAACTCTGTTATCAGGATTAAAGTCTTCTAAAGTATTCCTTATTAGGTTTTATTCACATTTTTTCATGTTTTATTGTCGATCCTTCATCAGTTCCCAACTATTTATACACTCCCTCTTGCTCAAGTTCTTTTATATCACATTCGCGTCCCAAACTGATGTTTTCCTGCTTTAAAAGTTGCTTTTTCACATTTATCAAGACCAAATAACATTCTTGTATCATCTGAAAAAGTTCTGACAACTTGCAGTTGTGTTTTCAGTTCCTCATCTGATGAGCTATAAAGTTTCAAATCATCGACAAAGAGAAGATTAGAAGATTTCTAAGAGCCAAATTATAGCCATGGCCTAAGCTGTTAAGTAGACAGCTTAATGGGTTAAGGGCAAGACATTGTAGTGGTGACAGAGAGTCACCCTGGAATAGCCCCCTTTGAATTTTTATCCCTGGAGTAATAATTTGTCCTTTATCATGGCTTAATTGCAAAGTGGTCTGCCACTGTTTCATGGTCACTGTAATGTAGTTGATCAGTGTACTTATACATTTTTAAGCACTCTTTTATCCATGAATGTGGGATACTATCAAATGCTTTTTAATATCAGTCTATGCCATACTTAGATTCTTCCCATTTTTACAGTTCTCCACTATGACTTTATTTAACAACAAATGATCCTTTGTTCCATATGACTTTCTTTTATTGCCCTTTTGTTCTATTGCCATAATTGAATTTTCTTCTAAATGACTATAAACTCTGTCTGCATCAATTC
Source organism: Protopterus annectens (assembly GCF_019279795.1). Lineage (NCBI taxonomy): Eukaryota > Metazoa > Chordata > Ceratodontiformes > Protopteridae > Protopterus > Protopterus annectens. Next base: position 250,533,559 of record NC_056747.1, read on the forward strand.
CAGTATATATAATTTATACATCGTCTGAAGGCAAGTTATTGGTCTATAATTTTTAGGGTAGCTTGCAAGTTCATTCTTAATTAGGAGCATTTTTTTCCTGCTGTTAGCCAGGTTGGTGTCTGGTGCCCCAGTTTACTCTGTTGAGTGCTTTCTGTGCATCAAGACCCACCAATAACAGCAGAAGTGTCTTATATTCTGCTTTCATCTGGATCATCATTGTTCTATTAATGTTTTAAGATGTTTGCCTCCCCTCCACAAAATCACATTTATCCATACCTATCATTTTTGGCAACATCTTTGCCATTATTTTAGCTATTATAGAATAAACATTTATAATCATGGTTTAAAATTGAAATGGACCTATATGAAGCTAGATCTGATGGGTCTTTACCGTCTTTAGGTATTATAGCCACCACAGCTTTCTTCCAGGATGTTGGTGCTTCCCTTCCATTTAAAATACTGTTAAACAAAACTTTCCAGATCTTTATCACTTTTTGACTTTCAAGCCTCTAAACTTCCACAGGAATATGACTTAATTCATGGAGATTTCCCTGCAGATTTATTCTATGTCACCATTTTTATCTCATTTCCTCCTATCTTAATTGCTAATTGTTGGGCCTCATCTACCTCTAGCTTTGGCATACTAAAGTCTCCCATAAATATTTCCAATTATGCTTTTTCTTGATTTCCACATTTCTCTGCTTTATACAAATTTTAATAAAATTTCTGAAATATCTGTAATACCCCTACAGGATTTTTGGTTATATATTATTATTTACTTACTGTTATAAGCACCGTAAGTTTGGCAACAACCCTTTCTACTTTCTGGTGCCAAAGTTATTCTTCTAAAAGTTTTTGTGTTCTGGAGTTATTATCAAAAACAGTTGCTTAACAGCACTCTTTCTAAACTCATACATATTATGCAGATATTCCCTTATTTTCTGTTTAGTGCTGTGCAGTTTTACTTCTTCTTCTGTGCAATACTTTAACTTTTGCCAACCCCTACAGTTCTTGTTACTTTTTAACCATATTTCTTTTTCTTTTATTTGTACCCTATTTTTAAACCCAACTTTCATTTTATCCTGATCGCTAGCTACAAATTCTGAAGAAATTTCTATCTTACCTAATAACTCTTGAATAATTTCCACTACCCACACCTTAAATTCATCTCTTTTTAACAAGTAGGTGGGGAAGCACTAGTGTCCCATTTTTACTTCATTATCCTGCATTTTTCTCTTAGTTGCTAATAGCGCATTATTTAAAATAGTTATTGGATGTATGTTGAAGCTTTTCAATTAAATGCATATGTTCCTGTGAAATATAATTTCTGTCTAATCCATTTACTGTACCATGGGGAATAATGTGTAAATTCTCAATGACTTCCTACTGCTGAATTCATTGTCTTCCATACCAAACATTTTCATAAGTTTCTTCAAAAATCTACACTCTTTTGTTATATTTTCCCTTATAGACCCTAAAGATACATCCTCACTCTTGCAAATCAATTTCAAGTTCCCACCTATAAGTAATATCCCCCTGCTGAAATCTGATTACTTCTCCCAAATTTTTCTTAAACACCATAATTGTAGTTGTAGGTGAAATATGAATGCATACCTTGGGCAGTGCAGTGGTGCAGTCAACTCACAGCAAGAGGTTCCCTGATTCAATTCTCAACTGGGGTGCCTTTGCTGCAGCATCTGCATGTCCTCCCTGCATTCATGTAGGTTTCCTCCAGATACTCTTGTTTCCTCCCACATTCCAAAGACTTGCATATGGAGTGTTTCTCCCCAGGCCTCCACTGAAAATAGGTTCTGTCCTAGTTGGACTTTCCCAGTCAACAAATGTTAAATAAATAAATAATAAATAAATAAATACCAGTGTAATCCTCCTCCTTGCCAGAAGCCCCTTACTACTATTATTATATTTTTCCCTCTTCTATCACTACCAGAGCTCCTCTAGCAATTAGTATAACTACTCTCCTTTCCCTTTGTCTTTATCAAATTCACATGCTCACTTCTTTCCAAATGCATCTCCTGTAGCATTACTATTTATACTCTGCATTTCTTAATATAATTCAATACTGTTATCTTTTTGTCTATATCTGTGAGGCCATTCACATTCCAAAATAATATGGATAATGTAGTCATTATGATAAGAAGTTATTATTCCCACCTACTATATACAATGGCCTTTTTAAATGTCTATTTCCAGCTTCTGTGTTACATGCACCCACTAATGTTTGTCAGATTAATCATTTATACAGTTGTTTCTTGTCATCTCCATTTGCACTTATGTCACATTTTGCAAGGCTTTTTTTTAATGAAAACCCTCAAAAAAGCACACCCCCAGAACACCTACATAATCTATTAATTAAAAACAAACACACAAATCTATGTACATCTTTAAATAATGAAGTTTAACCTTCCTGTTAGGAACAATTGTCCCAAATCAACAGCTGCACCCACAGGCATTACCTGACCTAAAATTAAGCTTATCCACGCTAAGGTACATATTACAGCCTGTGGTCCTACTTACACTAATTGCTGTCTTTTCTTGTCTTATCTTTAGTCCACTCCCAGATGTGAAAAAATAGTTTGTATCTCTCAGAAAGCATTAATGTTTAGCTTTAAGAAAATGTGCACTGGCAGTTGTGGACAATAATTAATTAAGAGTTGAAAAAATTTATCAGAGAGGGTAAAAATGCAAGGGTGAAGTGGGATAATGTGATTCATCCAACAGAACAAGATGGTTCAGGATTACCTGATGTAAAGGGATATCACATGGTAAAGGCTTATATACATAACACAAGCAGAAAGCTATAGTCGAAATTGGAAAGAGATGGTGATGATGATGAAACAGGGTGAAATTCAAGAAATAAGAAAATAGTAGGATTTTGAATGCAGGACCTTAAGGACAATAACAATAACCATAAAGAATATTATATACATAAAGCTGCAGAAAGTATTCTAAGTACTAAGCCAACACAAGAATGGAGGAAGGAGAGTTTCCTAATAGGGATAACTGCAACTAGGGGTACAGAGAACAGGAAACAGGGGGCTGGAATTTATTTCTGAAACTGGCAAAGGAACCAAGATATTGGGAGCAAATAACTAGCGAGAGAAAGGTAACAGAATAAGAAGACATTTGGACTGTAGGCTAGAGACTGCCTTCCCTATTAATATCAGCGTATAGGCTAGAGAAAGGGATAGGAAAATCCTAAGTGAAAAATCTGCCCTGGTAGAGTTTTTAGTTGAATCTAAAACAGAATGTGCTGTTAAAAAAGCATAATTACTAGGGTATATAAATATTGCACAATATCTACAGGAATCAATGAGAGAAGGTTAAAAAGATTGAGTAGTGGGCTTGGATAATCAATTCACAAGGAAACAATGAGAGGACATTTGTATGACTCCCAAGAATGCAATAAAGTCCAGAAGAGTTAGGATTTTTGCATGGAAGTGTTTGCATAGGTACTTTTATAACCCAAGTACACTCCAGAGAATTTTTTCTCAGGTAGATGGCAAATGTTGGAGGTCTGGTGGGAAAGAAAGAGGTACCTAGGAACATATGTTTTGGGAATGTAATGAGTTGCCAGCCTTCAAAACGTCACTACTGAGTACTCTGTCATAAATATTGAGTGACCAAATGGGTGTAACTAAGGAAATGATTTTTTGAGCTGGGATCCAAGATCTGAATCCACATTTCCTAAACATAGTAAGGCCTTGCCAAGTTTAATTCTATTAGCTAAACCAACTGTTTTTGAAGTATTGAATATTTGTAACTGATAATAAATAATTAAAAGTGTGATCTTTAAAAAAGGTTTAGAACAAATTACATAGAAAACATGGAATTGTGGGAACAATACACGCAGCACAATGCTTTGAAGAGGAGTTAGTTTTAAGATTAGACAGGAATTGAGCAATGTATGCAATGTTGCATTGATGGTAGTTATACAAAAAGAACATATGTGATGTATAATGTTTGTAACTAGGAACATGTTAATATAGTTTGTTTTCTTTTATATAAATATATGTTTGCCTATGTCTTAAATCCTAATTCAAAAAAGGTGTTAAAAAGTGCACTGGCTATCTTTAAAAACAAACTAAATTATATAATGTTCAAGTAAATGCAATGAAGTATTTAGTTACCAGAAAAAGCTGCTAACTCTTATTTATTTACATTAATTTCTAACTTTAGTTTTTACTAAGCTGCTTGCTCTTTTACCTATTCATTTTACATTTCTCATAACAATGTCCAAACCTCTTGAGATGTATTGCCTTCACCCACAGTCAGCTTGTTTCCATGAAAACATAAGAACAGAATGCCAGCTGCCTTCTGCTGCAGACTTCTCAACTCACACTGAGTATTTATTTGCTAAAGGAAACTATTCATTACATTCACAGTGGTTTCTTATTTTTAAAGCCGAGTTGCTTCCACAACAGCATTGTTATTAGATTACAGCAAGGGCAGTAATCCAGGCATTCACCTGTGCAAAAGAAAAATAAAACATCTCAAATCTCCATTATAATTAGTGTACTTTTACATCACACCCCACAGCCCAACAGCCCAAGATTAAGGCCTATTAACTTAAAAGAGATTTTGTCCAGCCTTTCTTCTCTTTTTATATTGTAATGCCTACATTTCTTAAAACTAAAAATGAAAAAGAGCACTTGTTTACTTTAGTATCTTTATCACTTATAGCAATCACTGAGAATGCCTTACTATATGACATGCAATTTATTTCATGAAATGATTTATGCAGATACTGTTAAAAACAAAACTTGTTTTACTTAGCATTACATTTTCTTTTTTTCCATTTTAATGTGTGTTCAAACATTAATGACATGAAGTAGGGTATATCCCTTTCGGTCCCCCCACAGATTTAACAAAGTCAACAAAAGTCAAATTTTTCTCGTCCACTTTTTCTTTTAAATCCATATTTCAAAGATGTGATTGATGCCTTTAAAGCCTTACATTTGCTTACTAATTTTAGTGTTGCTGGTCTTCTTCCTGTTCATCTCCATACTCTGGTTCAAGTCAGTGGTACCCCTAATTCGTCTAATCAACTTCTGCCCTTTTTCGGGCTCTCAAGCATTTTCCTTTGGAACATCAAAACATGTTTCACTGGCAAAGTCTCTGTATGAGCTACATTATCAGAGGAATAAGAAGCAGAGTCCTCTTCTGTTAACAGCTTACTTTGTAGGACATACTTTTGTATTTCCTCCTTAGCCTGTTCTGCATCAAAAATGACTGATCCTGCAGGAAAAATATTCTGAAAACAGATGGATACAGCAGCTTAAATCTCACACCTGCTTCTCAACTTTCTCTAAGTAGTTGGATACATTTGCTTCTCTTCTGGCTGGTGTACAGTGAATAAACATTTTCCATAAACACTCTGCTGTCTCCAATTTTTAATACTTTGCCTTTCTGCTACAGGTTTCTCAGGATCAACTCTTTCTGCTGTTATTGCATCCTTACTAATACAGGTCTTGGCTGCTTTCTTATGGCCAGGTTTAGAGCGTACACATGAGGTACCCTTTCAATTAACAAACCCAAGCTGCGGTGGTGCAGCGGTAGCGTTGTCACCTCACAGCAAGAGGTTCTTCCGTTCAATTCTCGGCTGGAGTGCCTTCTGTGTGGTGTCTGCATGTCCTCCCTGTGGTTGAGTGGTGTTCGAAAGACATGGGTGTGCCTTCATTGAAGGTTGGGCATCAGGTTGGCACCTCTGCAATGTAAAAATCTACTGCCAATCATTAGTAGACTGGAGTTCCGCTGCGGCGACCCCTAACCGGGAAAAGCCGAAAGAAGAACTGTGGAATACAAGTCCAGTTACTTATCTATGCTTTCATAAAATTAACACAGTCTGTTCCTTAAAGTTTTTCACATACAGCAGAAAATGTCATGTTTTCTCTGTGTGTTCTATCCTCTAACGCTAACATTTTTTGAAACAGCACTTCTTGAGCAGTCTCAAGCCATACTCAGTCAGCTGTTTCTTCATTTCAAATTCTGATTTTGCAGTTTTACCAACTCATCTGAATAGCTGTTTAAAGCTTTTTCCATTTTCTTTCAGACTTTTGTTATTTGCTTTGCTATACTCCTTCAATGTTTCATTTATTTTAATCAACTCTTAGCATATTTGATTTATTTTTTCCTCTAAATTACTGGAAGCCATCTCCTGTACCAAAGCTGGAGATTGAACTGCTTTTTGCTAAACAGCTGTGTGATGTCCAGATAATATCCCACTGAGCTGCCACCAAATAATGTAACATCCCTTACTATCCTGGGTCAGTAACTAAGGAACTACAATCCTCACTACTGACTCCATTGTGAGACTGTCACTTAAAAAACAGGAGTAGTATTTCACAATATTTCTCTAAAAGCACAACAGGAACATGCTCTATAGCCTGGGACTGGGACTGTATACTTCTGTCCACCCCCAATATAACTCCTTATTACACACTGCAGAGCAATGTGTCCCAGTGTAAGACCTCTGATACACTCACATTTAAATAAATTAAATCTCACACATCCAAACACTTCTGGAAAAGCTTGACACAGATTTCCATGTGTGTGTCCCTTCCCCAAAAATAATACAGTAATGCTACAACCAATCAGCGTATCTTCATGCCCTTCTAAAGGGGTGTCCAATTATGAAAATTAAAAATTGAAACAAATAGTGGCAAATGACCTAAGCAGTCAGGCTTTCGGAGTGGTCCTCGGAAATTATCAAAGCAAGTATAAGCACTCTCAAATCACTAAAGAAAAACACTGATTGACCAGCCAAAATGTAAGTTAATAAAATATTTAATTTTGAGCAAAATAATTAAAAATATAAAACAGTAATTTCCAATAAACAAACAAAGCTCAGTCACCAGGAAAATGAAATCAACACTGAAGGATAGAATTCCAACATTTAGAAAAACTCTCTGATCTAACTGATTAGTTATAATTTTCCTATTTGACTTCAGAACACTGCCCCTGTTCTAAGCTAAATTACTACAACAGAGCAAAGGCAGGCTTACAGTTCTTGGTGAGTCCCTTTTGGGTATCGACTGCATAATACATCTGTCACTGGCTGTTAATTGACAATTGACATCTGACAGCTGTAACTGACTACTGATTTTAACTGTCTTCAGCAAGCTCTTTTATAAACTAGCCTAACTATCACAACTACTCTGGATCTCATTTTCATTTCAGATTTTGAAAATCAACCAACAGCTGTTTTCTAAAAGTTCCTTCCTGCCTTTCAGCTTGTGACAGTAACACATAGCAACTGTCAACATTCCGATGACATCATGAGCTGAATCTGAGATAGTTTGCCGTTAGAATCTTTCTTCACAAACATGTGCAGTAAAAGGATGCTATTCAAGTCTTTAAAACATTCTGTCAAACAGATCATAAATCAGCATGTATGAACCTATTTACAATATCATAGCTAGTCATCCTGGCATATAATACACAGGATAATCTGAAATTATGTACAAAAACTCAGCCAAACATGTCACAAGCTGCAAGATTCTTCCCAGTCAGTGCTTTCTCCTCACCTTTTCTAGTTGGGTTTCTTTCATGCTCTATATCTTCTTTGCTGGCATTCAGGCAGTGTATTTACTAGCTAGTAACTGATTTTACTAAAACTGGCAATATTGTTAGCCCTTATCGATAAGTTTCTTTTTCCACACTGAGAGAGTTGAAATCATGCTGTTTAGCAGTGTACAGCCATATTGGAAAATCCCTCTGTGTATAGTTCTTGATAATACCCCCAAATCCTTCCAGAATTTCCTCCAGTTGTTGCCCTATTTTCTTTTAACTTCCTATATATATTTTATAAATTGCTCTTGTGACCTCATCCTCTCTTAGCCTAACCACTAATACCATTACAGATTGCCTTTACTGTAATCCTTTTCCCCTATATCTTTTCATCCTCCCACTTCTGTAGTATTTGCCACTTTTTCTTTCTCTCAATGCTCTGGAAGTGGGTATTAGCCAATGTGCTAACTATAATTTTATTTGGCAAAGCAAAAAAAAAAAAAAACTTGCACAGCTCCTCCAAGATCTAAAATAGACCTCAGCAGGTCTCTTCTTCCCTCAGTTCAGGAACAAAGATGTCCAGGTGCCCAAACTGATCAAACACTGCCCTTCTACCTGAAAGATTGAGCACACTGCCCAAAAATATTAAAGCAACTTAAAACAGTCTACAACTACAATATCTCAAGTCTACTAACACTTGAAGTCAAAAAGCCATAGCGCTTAATCTGCTAATTCTGAGGTTGGAATATGCTTTACCAATTGTTTCCTTGTTATAAAAAAAATTAACAAGTACATTTTATCTTCATTTGAACTGCATTTCAGCAGTTAAATTAATTTGCTTTTGACAAACTTGTGAGCAATGGAACTGCTCTCACAGAAAGTGTAATTGATCACTTGTCCTATAACCATTTTGTCTTTGCCTTATGGCCCAGGTCATGACTGAAAAGGGTCTATGACTACCTCACCTACCCAGTCAACAAACTAAAATAGATAAGCAGATATAGACAGATAGATAGATAGATAGATAGATAGATAGATAGATAGATAGATAGATAGATAGATAGATAAAATAGGAACTTCCAATAAGAATGAGCTCTTTTTTCCTGGAAGTTTAATTATAAAAGCTCCAATGTTACAACTAAAATAAAAAAACAAGTAAATAACAAAGACAGAATAATAGATTCCCATAACACAGAAGATTATGATTAAGTCTCAAATCATAATCAGCTCACTATGTGTTCCAGACATGGATGTCAAGGAACTGACTTCAAGAGCAAAGTTCTAGAGGTGAATTCTCTGCATCCATGTTGAGAATACACAACAAAGAGGGTTATGATTGGAAAGACCCAATCATAATTCTTTGCAGTGCATAGAAATTAACCTGCTTCCAGATATTACAAAAGTTAGAGAAAACTTTGACTCGTTCAACTCTTCTGGGCCCAGTTATCATGTCTCCATTAGCATTCTGTTAAAGATGATAAAACTGGATCACCACAGATGTTGCTAAGTTCCATTTGGGAGAGTTAAAGAACTCACCTTTGTAAATCCCAATCAGAACCAAGGGATCACCAAAGGATTCTTCCACTGAGGGTTTAGTGGAACAGAAAGTGGACGTCAATAATCTGAAGAATAAATAATCCCCTCTGTTCCCACCAAACTGCTATAAAGGGCATCTCTCCAAGCATGGTAGTGCTGCCAACACACTTTGATTTTGAATTTACTTTCAGACTACAAATGTTGTGAAACTGGTATTATTTTAGACTACACCTTGGTCTATACTATAGATTCTGTTTTCTTTATTCTTTTTTTTTTTTTTTTACATTTGCATATATTAGTTTTCTTGTTCTGTGTGCATTTCTAGCTTTTATTCAGTTTAGTTTTCTTTTGGTGAGTTTGCCTGTTTAACTTGAAAATGTACACCTGCTATTAGTATTAGTATGTGTCAGCTTTCTTATTCTGGTTAGGCTGTGAATTTGAAAAACTTCCTTTCCGTTTCTTCCTTTTTTTTCTTTCCCAGGTCAGGAAGCTGACAGTGGGCACATGTGCACTTTGTTACAGAAAAAGGAGATGACATTCTGACTGGTCTCCTAGTCTTGCCTGGGGATTAGCAAGTGGCTGCCAGCAGATTTCTAATCCTTCCTCCTAGCATTGTACTAAGATTTTTGGAGGATATGTTGGCCAGTTCCATTCCACTTCAGTGCTGGTGGCTCTATTTTTTCCTTGAGTAATCTTGCCTTTCCACTTGTACTTGTTTTGTAATGTGTTTTTTTTAGATTTTTAAACTTTTATTTTTATCTGAGTTTGGTTTAAACTGTGGTCTCTGATGAGGTCCTACTCCTCTAGGATGAAAGTGCTTATGTGTTCATTGAGGGTGAGAGTCTTAGGAAAGATTTGGAAAGGCTAAACAACTGGGCTGAAAAGTGGCAATGGAGGTTCAGTACAGACAAATACAAGGTACTGCACCAGTACCACAGCAACCTTGGTATGATGTATCAGCTGGGGGAGTGGAAATGATGGCAACAGAGCGGGAAAATGATCTGAAAATGTTGATCACACCTAGAATGAACCACTTGGAACAGTGGGATAGGGCAGTAGATGCAACAAACAAAATAATGCAGTGTATACTCTGAGGGATAGAGTCTAAAAAGCAAACAGGTAACACTTCCACTATACCAAGTCCATGTTAGATGATACCCTGCATATTGCAGTCAGTTCGGGCTGACATATAAAGAAAAGAATATTAGGCTTCTGGAAGGAATCCTGGAGAAAGCTGGCATAAGGGTGCACAAGATGGAGGGTAAGGGATATGACCAGAAACAAGAGAAGATAAAACTCTTCTCATTTGAGAACAGAACTGAGATAGAAAATATGGTATGGATCCATGAGTTCATATCAGATGGATGTGAAGTGAGTATGCTAAATAGAATGGGGGGGAGGGGCACAAGCAATAGATTGTATGGACTAATTACTCCTTGGATATGTGAAAGTACTTACTAGTGGAGAGAGTTGTAGACCCAGGGAATAGATTGTCAAGATGGGGAGGGAGCATTAATCCATGTAGATCTTCACAAATGCATAGGGAAGCTAAAGGAAAGGTGAGGAGGTAGATCAAAGAGGGGGGAAGTTAAAATATTGAAGGCACATGAAGGTCAGACTTGATAAGGTTATTGTCTCCTTCTGCCATCATGGAAAGCTAATGTACTTTAATAAAATGAAGAAAAGGACAAAAAGTACAGTTACATTATGCAGCAATAACACTTAACAGGAAAAGCCTGAATGATTTAAAAATGATACAGCGGTTTGGAGTCCCATGTACTTTTATTGTGTATGACTTCTATATATGCCTGAACTAAGATGTCTGGTGTGGTTTTCTTCTGTAGGCAATCCTCAGATGTGTGTCAAGCTTAAACTACAAGCAAGTACTACAATAAATGAGTGTTCCATTTCTTTATGAATACATAACAGAAACGTGCAACCTTTTTTTTTATTTTGCTTCTTACTGCTGTCTTTAAACACAAGACGTTTGCTAATTGCCCATCACTTGTTTGTTTTCTCTAACAGGCCATCAAAGCTGTCATGCTGCATAGTTGGGGTTATTCATTATGCTCTCCGCAGTATCCCTTCCCCCACCCCTGGCACTCAACAGGCAAGGATGTCAAGGTATAAAGCACACTCACATTTCCATGCAAGTGATCTGCCCAAACATCTGTTTGTTTACATTATTCTACTATCTACCTGTCTGCTGAATTACCTTTACAGGGTGCTCATTCATAATACAAAAACTGTCAAGCCACAGGAGAAATCCTAGTTATCAGCTGCTAAGACATTCTTGGCCTCAGCAGGCCATCTGGTATTTCAGTCACTAATTATGACTGGGTTGCCAGTATCTCAGACGGAAGTTTTCTTTCTGCAGCAGTTGATCAGAAAGTATACACGGCTTTGTTCAAAACAAAAAAGCAAATAAATAAATAAGAAAATAAACAAGACTGTTAGTTGAAATATTCAGTTGGATGGTTCATATAAATGTGACAAATCATTAATGTCTCTATTAATGATTTTGGTACTCACGTATTATCGCAACCAGATTTTTGCGCTAATGCAGGTTGCTTCCCGATGAATAAAGTGATGCCGATAATCTATTAAAATCCATAGAAACAGTGTTTTCTTTAAACTGTTTTGGTTTGTTTGGGCAGTTTTATGAGTTCGACAACTGAAAAAGTAAATAATGCAATGTAGGTTTACCCTTTACCGCAGCACGTCATGCTGTTTGTTTAAGAACTGCAGACGATGAATTTACTTATATTCCTTTGAAACTGTTTATATCGCGGAATGGGTAAACTTCAGCTGTGTTATACAAATGTAATAAAAGGATACGTGGTCTACATTACTCCTACTTAACAATGCAAATATTACTCTTTTCTGTATGGGTGTGTTTCATAGTGTTTTTCTGTGTGTTAAGTGGAGTTCATTATGTTACTGTAGGAGAATATGTGCCTTAGAAATCACTGGCTTGCTACTGCGGGCACATCGATTTCCTCCATGTGGTTTTAAGTCTACTTGCTGTGCACAAGCAGGAATGTAAATAATGATTTTGCATTCATTTCGGAATTTTTTTTTTTTTTTTGTCGATTTTTCTGCAAACGCTGTGAATGAAATGCACAGCTAGCTTAAAAGATGTCGTTTGGACTAAAAAAAAAAAAGAGCAATAATCCACATGTCGCAAACTTCCACACTCCCAGCCGTGAATTCCCAACGGAATGTATGGCTGTTATTTGACATCACTGGCTGACAAAGAACGTTCAGTGGGCAGCCTTGCAATGAAGCGACATGCTTCTACTGCCAGTAAAGAGCATGAAGAAACAACAACAGTATGTTGTGTACTTTGTGTTGATAGGCCTCTGGAAAACAACCTGTTTTGTTAAAGAAAACACACTATATTGCATTTCAAGCAAATTGAGGAACATATTTAGTGATTGGGAAGCAACCTGCATTAGCGCAAAAATCTGGTTGCGATAATACGTAAGTACTATGACTTTTAATACAATGTTTGAGGACTTTCCTGGCCAGATTTTCCAAAAAGTTAATTTAATCTCTTTTCAAATAGGTGATAACAACAATTTCATATGAGAATTTTTTCCACTGATGGAAGCTAATTTAGGGACTCTAGCACCTGCATGCTTGGAAAAAATATTATAAATATAAGCTACAAGAAGTCAATGATCATCTTATATGTAAAAACTAATTAACTTCTATAACAATTAAAACTGTTAAAATATTCCAATTGCAACACATTACAAATCCTGTAAAATTCACAGAAGATACCTGAAAGACAAAGCTGAAGACAGTAAATTGTGCACAGTTGAGAAATTAAAAATAAATCGAGTTCAATATGCTTTTTTTTTGGGGGGGTGGAGATGCATTTAGATAGCTGGATACATAGGTAAGATAGTCATGTGTGTGTGTGTGTGTGTGTGTGTGTGTGTGTGTGTGTGTGTGTGTGTGTGTGTGTTTGCATGGTGTGCGCTCACGTATTTGTATTAGTCCCTTTCCATTTACTGAAAACAATATAGAATGTCATTTATCCCCTTTTTAGTCAGAAAACTCTCGTGTGACTTTCAAAACAGGAATAACACCATGGGGTATTGCATTTTACCCACTATAGATACAATTTGTTTGAATTGCACTGTGCAGCTTAGATGAAAGAAATATATTTTTTTTCTGGACAATGTTCACCAAGGCTTGGTCAGGTATTTTAAAAGATGGATTTTTTTATCTTCAATACCAGAATATGTACTGTGTGCATTAGCCTCCTGGGACTTCCCCACACTATTCCAAAATTTAGTTCAACTTTTCCTCCTTGGAAAATAACTAAACTGTCAAACATTAATGGACAATGGAAACAAGACGTGGTGATACAATTTTGAGGCTAAAATCTGAGTTTGTTAAATGGACTTCTCCATACACTCTAATACTTTTTTCAATTAAATGTAACTTTAAATGCCAAACATGATTATTTTGCTATATATTATGTAGTTTTGTCATACTAGTTGTTCTTTTGTCCTCTTGTTTCATGAAGTCCAAGAACATTCTAAGTAATTTATTAAGAATTATTGAATGAAGTAATCCTTCTGCAGTTTGAAAAGTTGTAAATGTTCATTGTAACTTACACAGACACTCAGAAAATGATAAAAAATAACTGTGATGAGATAATTTTATATAGAGTGAAACAATCTGAATACCGGATAAATTACAAGATTTACGGAAGTCTCTTTTGAAAGATGCTATCTTGTCACACTGTTCCAGGGATTTTCTTCTCTCTAGGATCCTTCTAATGTAGAGCATTTCATGGGTACAGCTAAGAATTCAGTGTCATGTCAACAATTAAAAGATTCCGGCTTGATCCTGTGATTAACTCCATACTGTATTATATGCAAGCAGCTTTTTCAAATGTAGTTACATCTGACAAGGGTAAAGTCCCACCTAATAAATCTCCTCCCTCAACTCTTCAACTTGTGGTTCTTCACTGGTAATGTCCCTGAGGAGTGACGAATGGCAGTCATTGTGCCTTTGTATAAAAGTGGTCCTTCTAATGACACTGGGAATTACAGCTCTATTATTCTCACTAATATCATTCGCAGACCTATGGCACATACTCTAGATGCACTAAACAATAATGATAGAGATGACCTTATAATCCTGGATACACACCAGTTCAGCTTTGTGCAAGGCAGATCATACCTTCTCAAGGTAGTCGAGTTCTTTGAAAGGGTATGAACACATGCCAGTGACAGATGAAAGGCAGACACAGGTATTATTACTTTACGGGGGGGGGGGGCTACACATTGAGGATTCATTTCAACTGCATACTGCCCAGAATCAAAGACAAAAGCCATGCAATGAATGACTACCTGTGCAGACTGAAGAATTATTGAAATCATTGCTTGATGTCACTGCATGTTTATTCTTTACGGGAAATCCTGGGAAGAAATGCTGAAAATGTGTCACTGTTTGTCTAGATGACAAAACCTTGACTCCTTATTCCACTGTTCTCTGATATCTTGAAGAAACAGAGTCCCTTCCTCAGATGCCCTTAAGAAACATTTGAAATTAGATTCCTTGCAGATGGGAAGGCCCATTTGAAAGGACAGATTGAGCTATTAGGTGAGATTCTTTTCCCTTCACAAAATTATGGGTCACTCTGATGATATAATAACCCCCTGATGCATGTGAAACATTGTCTGCTAATGTCCTAGACTGACTGAGAATGGTCATCCTTAAATAAACATTAGGTCCTTCTGAAATAGTGTTTTCTTTGTATTGTGAAATTCAGATGAGTTATGTAATCTTTAGGACAAAATCATTTGACATTAAAGTACGCAAACTGTATTTCCCCACCGTGAAAGTGATGACAAAATCTAGTCTTTACTCCTGTGAGTAAAAGATAACTGCAGTGAGTAACTTTAAATCTTTTTTTTTTTTTTTTAAATTAAAACTAACCAGACTGCGTTGTATTTAAGGTGATTAATCTGTAATTAGGCTGTCAGGTGTAGTTAGTGAATTAAGGTGTCTGACTAGCATATATGTGTGTGGACAGAAACCTAAAGAGCTGTATCCTCCACAACTGCCTGTTTCCAAAATCAATATGCTGCTTAAACACCTCTCACACGTATTTAGTGAATATTGCAGGAGAATTCCATCACTGCCAAATAACAGTTTCTGCCAAAGTCTAGGGGTAACTATTGTCCTGCTTAAGCATTTCTAATTTAAAGGGAAACAAACGCATGCCATATATTGTGCACTGTATTTTGATGTGTGGGTATAGCCACTGTGTTTCCTCTCTTTTGTGTACTCTGCAGCAATCTGTTGTGTGTTTTTTACTTTATGATTTGGGCCTTAGGGTGTCTCTCATTGTGAAGACCCCACTTCCTAAAGTGGCTCCAGTTTCATGGAATAATATTGCCACAAGGGAGACGGCCTTAGCAAACATAGCCTCAGTCTCCACTAGTTTATACAATTTAGTGTCCCCCAAGTGCCCTACTCATCTATTTGATTCCCCTCCTACAAGGTGTAACATTCCACATCACCCTGTGGGGAGGTCTTACCTTCCTGGGGAAGTAACTCTACAATAACTCAGCTCACTGCCTCAGCACTGGGAGGTAGGAGTGAAGTATTTTCTAGTTGTGTCCTAATCCCCTATCTAGTTTTCATACTGAACATAACAGAACACAATATACATAGTGCTGGTCTTCTTTGATGTCTCTGCACTTTATGACTCTTTCACCCCTGCCTTACACATGACATCGAGCGTAAGACAATATTGTAGTTCAGAGGTAAGATCTCTGCCTCACCTCAACAGGGTCTTTCTACAGCTCTGCTCTCCAGTCATTGTTTGTGTGCAGGTTTTGTGTTCTCCATGTGTCTGTGTAGGTTTTCTTCATGTGCTCTGGTTTCCTCCCAACACACAAAAACATGCTAGTTTATTGGCTACATTAAACTGTAGATAGAATCATAGGCTCGTAGGAGTTACAAGGTAAGTGAGCTGAGAAGGCATTTTCATCATGTCAATATCCTAGGCCTTGCCTGTCTTTTCAAAGAGGGGAAGGTCACTCATGCCAGAGGTACATTTGTGAATACTTATCCAGTTGTCCAGCTCTTTTTAAAGGCTGACAGTATGTGCGTTGTACGGCTTAATTTGCAGAGGGAGTTTGTTCCCAAGAAGGGGTAAGCAAGCTGTGACAAATATTTCCCCTTTTTCTAGTCATATTTATTTGGTAGGCCACTGTAGTGCAACGGTTAGCATTGTCGCCTCACAGCAAGAGGTTCTCCTATTCGATTCTTGGCTGGAGTGCCTTCTGTGTGGTGTCTGCATGTCCTCCCCGTGGTCGAGTGACTTATAAAGACATGCAGGTAGGTGTGTGCGTGAATGGGTGAGCCTTCTTTGAAGGTTGGATGTCGGGCTGGCAACTCGGCACAGTAAAAATCCAC
This sequence comes from Protopterus annectens, assembly GCF_019279795.1. Lineage (NCBI taxonomy): Eukaryota > Metazoa > Chordata > Ceratodontiformes > Protopteridae > Protopterus > Protopterus annectens. The sequence continues at coordinate 250,550,071 of NC_056747.1, forward strand.
TGCCAATCATTAGTGGACTGGAGTTCCGCTGTGGCAACCCCTAACCGGGAAAAGCTGAAAGACATTACTTTTTACTAGTCATATTTATTTGTTGGAAAAGATTTAGGTCGCTGACCCTAGTTTTCGCTTGACTGATTGATTTAATGAGATATAAGAATTCTTGAACTACTGGATCCCTTATAGCCTTATAAGCAGCCTACAAGTCACCACGAAGGAGTCTATATGAAAATGAGTACCGGGACAAAGCCTCCAGTGTTTCCTGGTAGTGAAAGTAATTTACGTTATAAACATCTGGGATCTCGCCTATTGCCAAACCCAAAGGGGTTGTTGTACTCAGTTATGTGTCTAATCAATACAGAGTACAAGTAAGTGAGGACTTCTTTAGATCTGGAAGACATATTATTAGCTATGAGTTGTGTAAAGTCAAAGGTCAAATGATTTCCATACCACTGCTGCAACGTAATGGTCAAATATAAGGGAGTTGTTTACTCATGTATCCAGGTTTCTCAGATTTTCATATTGAAGTGGTGTATTGTCTGTGCTCTAATTCGGCGCTGGGGGTGGGGGTGCCTACCAAATGCTTCAATGCTGCACTTTTGAAATGGAGCTTGAGTCCATTTTTAGTACACCAGCTATTAACAAGTAAAGCTCCTGATGGAGTTTATATACACTAATACCTTTGCCCCTGTGGCTGAAAAATGTCTGAGAAACAAATAAAATAAATAAAAATAGGGCTCCAGCCGAATCAGCCTTTCACCTAGGGTGAGTCTATGGTTTCCATCATGGCATGCATCTGTGGTGTATAGTCTTTCGCTTTTCCTCTAACATAGGAGAGCTGCCTCTTCTATCGTATTCGAGATATCAGAGAGCTGGCCTTTAGTTTCTTAGTTATACATCCCAGGGTTGGTCCTAAGGTGCTAGATCCACTACTCAAACCCAGGTCATCTGCATCAGCCAGTCTTATAAACAGAAGAAGTCTATTGACAGCACCCTGATAAATTGACTTCAGCTAAATAGTTTATAACAGAAACATTCTATGTTCATATTAAAGTCTAAGCAGCAGAAAAAAATTGTTTTTTTTCATATTTAAATTTTAAATGTTAGCTGATTCATAGGTAGATTTCTGTTTGTGATGAGTGTGAGCAGAGAGTTTAAGAACAGTATGTTATCTCACTGGGTTGGACTGGAAGGAATATTACTTTTCCAGAGTTGTCCTTCCACAACATAGAAGAGAACTAAGCTAAGTTACTAATGATCCTTGGTCAAACTTCATAAAGCAAACAGCTCTTAATTGAATCTGGAATGAATGATGTAGGTTTGCCTCAGTCAGATGCAGACTGTCATGTAAGCAGCATGGATTTCACTGTGTATTTATGCACCTGCTATAATAATCTGAAAAGTAGTCTGACTAACAGGACTATCAGAGTGCTTTTCAGGGTCTGCGGCCCCATAATAAGACACCTCTGAATGGGCAAAGGCATACCTTATGGGGACCGGAGCATCAGGTCTCGTTAGGCTGCTAAAGAAGAGTCAGCATAGCAAGGAGAAGAGCAAGATGATGGAAATAAAATAACTGTTCTACGTTACATAAAATATCAAAATGTATATAAATGCCAAATAATCAGTACCATACTTAAAGACAGCTGCTAACTATTTTTCCTGCAAATCCCTTTTAATTATCCTTCCTATCAGTATGAAAGATTATCTGAAGAAAAGAGGGTATAATCTGATTGACTCAGAATGTTCATCAGAGGACAAATGCAGAAAGGGACTCTTGATGAGTTCATCCGACTCTTGATAGGACATGTTGCCTGTTAAGTGCACTAGGAAGTTCTATCTAGAATGTGACAATGAAGTGTGACCTGACAGTAGCTTGCACTCATTGTCACTGCAGACCACCAGCAAACAATGCATAAGTGAACATGTCAGATGCAGCCTTATTTGTTTGAAGAGTTACAGTTGAGAATCTGGCCACTAAAGTGAAATTAGGGCTGTGCAGTTACTGCCTCACTTGCATGAGGATCCTTTCTCTTGTACTGGTTAATTTTATAAAGGTGCAGACAACTGAACTCCTTGAAAGCAAACTAGAATGTTAAAATCCAACATTTGAGATTGCTTCTATCAAGACTTAAGAGAAATTCAGTCTCTGTTCCTTAAGATGCCAACAGTTACCCCTTTCACCACCTAGACATGAGGGGTCATGCCTATCATACCCCACTACTTCGGATTGCTGTACCTAAGATTAAGGGAAGCACTCAGAGGTACTATAATCTCAAATTTAGTTATAGACATCCCTTATTTCCACAAATAGTCTTGGTATTCTAGGATTACAATTGCTGCTTGTCACTGTCAATGAGCATTCTCCATTTTGCATAATTAATTTTAATATTCTGAAGATCATAACTGCACCCCTCCCACTTCCAATGGGAGGCCAAAAAGTGTGCAGCAGTGCGGGTGGAAATGCATATGTGTGGAAGCACATGCACCATTGAGTCTAGCACTTCCAGGCCCAGTTTTAGCAGTTTGGTCATCTACCGCCACTGAGAAGGGAGAAGGTGCATGCAAAATTGTAACCCTGTCCCCCCAATGGATGGCTGCAATCCTCAGCAATTGCCTCCATCTCTTTGTGTTCTCAGACAGCTGGGAAAGGAGTGGGGGAATAAAAATGGCTCTGGGAATAAAGTATCTGATAGTTGTGGGGAGAGCTGCCTACACTTTTTATCATGCCCTGCTTTGCTGGGTATTGAAATGTAAAAGCAGGAAAATGATCTGTTCCGTGCTGTTGATTTTCAATATATTAGCATTGGCTAGGTCACAGATTGTATCCCTATTTTAGTATTGGCTAGGTCACAGATCGTATTCCTATTTTAGCATTGGCTAGGTCACAGATCGTATCCCTATTTTGTGTTAGCATTGGCTAGGCCACAGATCGTATCCCTATTTTGTGTTAGCATTGGCTAGGTCACAGATCGTATCCTTATTTTGTGTTAGCATTGGCTAGGTCACAGATCGTATCCCTATTTTGTGTTAGCATTGGCTAGGTCACAGATCGTATCCCTATTTTGTGTTAGCATTAACTAGGTCACAGATCGTATACTTATTTTGTGTTAGCATTGGCTAGGTCACAGATCGTATCCCTATTTTGCGTTAGCATTGGCTAGGTCACAGATCGTATCCCTATTTTGTGTTAGCATTAGCTAGGTCACAGATCATATCCCTATTTTAGCATTGGCTAGGACCCAGATCGTATCCCTATTTTAGCATTGGCTAGGTCACAGATCGTATCCCTATTCTAGCATTGGCTAGGTCACAGATCGTATCCCTATTTTAGCATTGGCTAGGTCACAGATCGTATCTCTATTTTAGCATTGGCTAGGTCACAGATCATATCCCTATTTTAACATTGGCTAGGTCACAGATCGTATCCCTATTTTAGCATTGGCTAGGTCACAGATCGTATCCCTATTTTAGCATTGGCTAGGTCACAGATCATATCCCTATTTTAACATTGGCTATTGTATCCCTAGTTTAGCACTGGCTAGGTCACAGATCGTATCCCTATTTTAGCATGATCATATCCCTATTTAGATCATATCCCTATTTTATCCCTAGTTTGATCATATCCCTATTTTAACATTGGCTAGGTCACAGATCGTATCCCTATTTTAGCAATCCCTATTTTAGCATTGGCTCCCTATTCTCCAGTACTGCTAGGTCACAGATATCCCTATTTTGATCAGATCATATACTTATTTTGTGTTAGCATTGTCAGTCCACCGTCGTATCCCTATTTTGTGTTAGCATTGGCTAGGTCACAGATCGTATATTTTGTGTTAGGATCGTATCCCTATTTTGTGTTAGCATTGGCTAGGTCACAGATCGTATCCCTATTTTGTGTAGCATTGGCTGGGTCACAGATATCCCTATTTTAGCATTGGCTAGGTCACAGATCATATCCCTATTTTAACATTGGCTAGGTCACAGATCGTATCTCTATTTTAGCATTGGCTAGGTCACAGATCATATCCCTATTTTAACATTGGCTAGGTCACAGATCGTATCCCTATTTTAGCATTGGCTAGGTCAATCCCTAGTTTAGCACTGGCTAGGTCACAGATCGTATCCCTATTTTAGCATTGGCTAGGTCACAGATCGTATCCCTATTTTAGCATTGGCTAGGTCACAGATCATATCCCTATTTTAACATTGGCTAGGTCACAGATCGTATCCCTATTTTAGCATTGGCTAGGTCACATATCGTATCCCTAGTTTAGCAGTCACAGATCGTATCCCTATTTTAGCATTGGCTAGGTCACAGATCATATCCCTATTTTAACACTGGCTAGGTCACAGATAGTATCCCTATTTTAGCATTGGCTAGGTCACATATCGTATCCCTAGTTTAGCACTGGCTAGGTCACAGATCGTATCCCTATTTTAGCATTGGCTAGGTCACAGATCGTATCCCTATTTTAGCATTGGCTAGGTCACAGATCATATCCCTATTTTAACATTGGCTAGGTCACAGATCATATCCCTATTTTAGCATTGGCTAGGTCACATATCGTATCCCTAGTTTAGCACTGGCTAGGTCACAGATCGTATCCCTATTTTAGCATTGGCTAGGTCACAGATCATATCCCTATTTTAACACTGGCTAGGTCACAGATAGTATCCCTATTTTAGCATTGGCTAGGTCACATATCGTATCCCTAGTTTAGCACTGGCTAGGTCACAGATCGTATCCCTATTTTAGCATTGCCTAGGTCACAGATCGTATCCCTATTTTAACATTGGCTAGGTCACATATCGTATCCCTAGTTTAGCACTAGCTAGGTCACATATCGTATCCCTAGTTTAGCACTGGCTAGGTCACAGATCGTATCCCTATTTTAGCATTGGCTAGGTCACAGATCGTATCCCTATTCTAGCATTGGCTAGGTCACAGATCGTATCCCTATTTTAACATTGGCTAGGTCACATATCGTATCCCTATTTTAGCATTGGCTAGGTCACAGATCGTATCCCTAGTTTAGCACTGGCTAGGTCACAGATCGTATCCCTATTCTAGCATTGGCTAGGTCACAGATCGTATCCCTATTTTAACATTGGCTAGGTCACAGATCGTATCCCTAGTTTAGCACTGGCTAGATCACATATCGTATCCCTAGTTTAGCACTGGCTAGGTCACAGATCGTATCCCTATTTTAGCATTGGCTAGGTCACATATCGTATCCCTAGTTTAGCACTGGCTAGGTCACAGATCGTATCCCTATTTTAGCATTGCCTAGGTCACAGATCGTATCCCTATTTTAACATTGGCTAGGTCATATATCGTATCCCTAGTTTAGCACTGGCTAGGTCACATATCGTATCCCTAGTTTAGCACTGGCTAGGTCACAGATCGTATCCCTATTCTAGCATTGGCTAGGTCACATATCGTATCCCTAGTTTAGCACTGGCTAGGTCACATATCGTATCCCTAGTTTAGCACTGGCTAGGCCACAGATCGTATCCCTATTTTAGCATTGGCTAGGTCATATATCGTATCCCTAGTTTAGCACTGGCTATTTCACATATCGTATCCCTAGTTTAGCACTGGCTAGGTCACAGATCGTATCCCTATTCTAGCATTGGCTAGGTCACATATCGTATCCCTAGTTTAGCACTGGCTAGGTCACAGATCGTATCCCTTGTTTAGCACTGGCTAGGTCATAGATCGTATCCCTATTCTAGCATTGGCTAGGTCACAGATCGTATCCCTATTTTAACATTGGCTAGGTCACAGATCATATCCCTAGTTTAGCACTGGCTAGGTCACATATCGTATCCCTAGTTTAGCACTGGCTAGGTCACAGATCGTATCCCTATTTTAGCATTGGCTAGGTCACATATCGTATCCCTAGTTTAGCACTGGCTAGGTCACAGATTGTATCCCTATTTTAGCATTGGCTAGGTCATATATCATATCCCTAGTTTAGCACTGGCTAGGTCACATATCGTATCCCTAGTTTAGCACTGGCTAGGTCACAGATCGTATCCTTAATCTAGCATTGCCTAGGTCACATATCGTATCCCTAGTTTAGCACTGGCTAGGTCACATATCGTATCCCTAGTTTAGCACTGGCTAGGTCACAGATCGTATCCCTATTTTAGCATTGGCTAGGTCATATATCGTATCCCTAGTTTAGCACTGGTTAGGTCACATATCGTATCCCTAGTTTAGCACTGGCTAGGTCACAGATCGTATCCCTATTCTAGCATTGGCTAGGTCCCATATCGTATCCCTAGTTTAGCGCTGGCTAGGTCACATATCGTATCCCTAGTTTAGCACTGGGTAGGTCACAGATCGTATCCCTATTTTAGCACTGGCTAGGTCACATATCGTATCCCTAGTTTAGCATTGGCTAGGTCACATATCGTATCCCTAGTTTAGCACTGGCTAGGTCACAGATCGTATCCCTATTTTAACATTGGCTAGGTCACAGATCGTATCCCTATTTTAGCATTGGCTAGGTCACAGATCGTATCCCTATTCTAGCATTGGCTATGTCACAGATCATATCCCTAGTTTAGCACTGGCTAGGTCACAGATCGTATCCCTATTTTAGCATTGGCTAGGTCACAGATCGTATCCCTATTTTAACATTGGCTAGGTCATATATCGTATCCCTAGTTTAGCACTGGCTAGGTCACATATCGTATCCCTAGTTTAGCACTGGCTAGGTCACAGATCGTATCCCTATTCTAGCATTGGCTAGGTCACAGATCGTATCCCCATTTTGTGGTGCACTGATCTTGGGGAAAAGGAGTAGATAAGTTATTTTTCCTTTTTTACTTTGCCCCATTTTTCCAATTTGTTGCAACCTCAATTTAATATATATAAAGTTTAGGGGATGCAGGTCGGTCCCACACTGAGGCTGTGGAGGGGCTTGCCCTGCCCAACAAAAAAAGCTTTGTGTTTGTTGCGACCTTAGTTGTTTTGGTGGTTTGAGTTTGAGACTTCACAATATTTCACATCTTTTTGACTTTGAATAATCGCATGTCAGCTAAATGATACACAATTAATCCTAGTGGATCCTGCAGTAGGAGTGCGACCCAATATACAGTTAAAGCAAACTTGATACATTGATACACCATAATAAATATAAAGGTATTTTAAGATCAACAATGGCTTTGGCTCACTTTTGACATTACAGAGATGTCTTTTAGAACTGAAAAACTCCATGTTATCTGATCTGAAAGCCAAAGTATACATTATTATTGTTAGACTTCTGAACTGTAGATTTAATATTTATTAGCGCTCTAAGTATTGCAAGTTCACTGCTGTAAAACAAAAAATAAGTACTGCTGAATGGTTGCTACTAGTTGCACAGCACAAGTAGTTGTACGTATGTGCCTACCAACACAAACAGATTTTTAGTTATTTTTGTATTAATCATACTAGAAAGTTACATGTACAACTATGTATTTCTGTGTGTATGTATGCATAGCCCCATGAATGTCATTGGCCAAAGTAGCATGATCTATTAAAGGTTTGGATTCCTATGCAAATTAGCATTTTGCATGTGCACATATATATTTATTTGCATATATATATATATATATATATATATATATATATATATATACATATATATATACATACACACACACACACACACACACACACACACACACACACACACACACGCACATATAGAATCACAAAACATATGGTAAGGGTTAAGATTAGGGTAAGCACACAAGTAAGGTGGGCAGGGAGACTTTGCCCGGCTACACCATCTTGCTCATGTGCTAACCTTAACAGTAAGCCTAAACCTATCCCTGCCCCTAACCTTAAACCTGCACATTATGTTACTAAATCCCTTTCCCTAACAGTATCAATACACAGGACAAAAGAACATGGAATACAGACAACACAGAATATGCACAACACTGACTCTATCCCCTTATCTATCCCTTACTCTAATCCTAACCCACGGAGACATGCATATCACACCAACTGCTATAACACAGTCTTGCACATCTTCACAAACACCACTTTTTCATTCAAAAATTAATTTCCCTGCTCACTCTTGATTACCTATGGTAGTGCAGCGGTTAGCATTGCCACCTCACAGCAAGAGGTTCTCCGGTTCAATCCTTGGCTGGGGTGCCTTCTGTGCGGAGACTGCATGTCCTTCCTGTGGTTGCGTGGGTTTCCTCCGGGTGCTCCGGTTTCCCACATCCCAAACTCATGCTGTAGGTGGATTGGACACTCTAAATTGGCCCTAGGTGTGAGTGTGTGCATGTGTGCATGTGTGGAAGGTTGGGTGCCAGGCTGGCAATTCGACACTGTAAAACTCCACTGCCAATCCTGAGCAGACAGGTGATCTGCTGTGGTGACCCCTAACCGGGAAAAGCCGAAAGAAGAAGAAGAAGAAGAAGATTCTTGTTTACCTACACTATATAAAACTGAATACAACCATATATGATTCACTTAAATGAACATTCACTCATTTTGTATTCACTCTTTTTTACATCCACAAAACCTTTCTACCAAATGTGTATTCCACCTTTCGAGTTACATCTGCATATACATATATTAAGGACACATGCCAGATATGATCAGTTTTGGTGCAGAACCACATCCACGTGTAATATGCTTAATGGACTATTCAATAGCCCAAAGTGAAGTGGATGTATAGGTAACAAAAAACAGCAGTAATTGTCTGAAATCAAGTAAGTTATAGTTTCACAATTAATTTATTCATTGCATTTTTAACCAGATAAAACCAATAAGGGATTTGTTCATTGTCATTCAATATGTACATAGGGGACTGAAGTAATTAAATCAACAATTACATACTGATGCTCTATAACAGGTCATAGCCTTCATCCTCTCCTTGTTTCAAAGGCATTTGTGCAGTCACTGAGACCTGGTTTAAGGTTGCGGAGAGCACCCAGGCTATACCAGGTTACATTTCCTTCAACACATTCAGACCTCAAACTGAAGGTGTGAGAACTAAATGAGGTGGTGTATCAATATTCATTAAAGATAAATACACCTCTAGACTGGTTAAACAGCATGATTCCCTTGAATTACTTCAGGTGAAATTGACTCTAGGTAAGACCCCTCTTCAGGTCATTGCCAGCTAAAGAACCCCATCAATGAATCAGGACATCCACTCAGCCTGCTTGGATCTACTTAAGTCAATCAAGATACAGACACTTTAATTACCCATCCATTAACTGGGTAAATTATACATGTTCTAACTCACTTGCCCAAAGGTTCTTGGACTTCATCAGCTGCAATGCCCTGGACCAGCTGGTTGACATATCCACAAGGGGCTCAAACATCCGGGACCTGGTGCTCACAAACATGGGGGACCGCTGCACCACCCCCAGTGTGTGGCCATCCCTGGTGAGATCTGACCACAAATCAGTGTTATCAGAAATAACTATATCATAATACCACCCCCCTTTAGAAACAACTAAACTAAAAAAACGTCTCCAAGGCCAATTACAACCTCTTACAGGACATCATAAATATGAGTTATACCCCAATGCTTTATACGAGCACCTCTACAATTGTATTGACTCTGCCGTACCTGACAGAACTAAAGCAAAATCTTCAATGAATAACAAATCTGCCGGGTGAACAACTGCCATTAATAGGCTATATAATAGGAGAAATAAATTGCTGTCTAAGAGTAGGAAGGAATGGTCTCAAAACTGGAAACACTCCTTCCTTAACCTAAACAAGCAAATAAGGCTCCTAGTGAAGTCCTCCAAAGCTAACTATGAATCAAAATTAGCTTCCCTAACTAAAGATAACCACAAGGGATTCTTTAGTTACATCCGTAACCTCAAAGGTAAGGCTCAGATTTGCTCTGCACCCATAGTTAATGGTACTACATATACAGAACCTGTGGTTATAGCAAACCTGCTGGCTGACACGTTCAGTGAAAACTTCACTCCCCTGTCCCCACCACATATAGCCCAAAGCATCCCTAACACATGTCCTTCACCTAGTATCTCCAATGAGCAGATCTTACCCTCTTCAAGGCCACAAATGCAACCTCTAAGGGACCAGACAACATCCAGGGCTGTATTCTACATGGGTTAAAACAGGAATTAGCGTCACCAGAACTTTTCAATCACAGCCTAAGCACTGACTTCATTCCAGCAGAATGGAAAAGAGGCCATCATCTCTTTGCACAAAGGGGGTGCATCCACAGACCTTAGGAACTATAGACCCAGTAGCCTGACCAGCCTTATCTGCAAGGCCATGGAATGAATCATCATGGACTTTCTTAACAAAGATATAGGACATCTCCAAATGCTCAACTCCACCCAGTTTGGCTTTCTCAAGGGGTGATCATGCCTGTTAAACTGGGTGAACTTCTTTGAGAAAGTCAACAAAGCCCTATATGAGGGCAAATCTGTGCATATGGCCTACCTAGACTTATCCAAGGCCTTTGACATAATCCCCCACTCAAACATCATTGATAAACTCTCCCAGCTGGGTATCAACCTATATATTGTCAGGTGGGTTGCAAACTGACTCACTGATAGAACTCATATGGTCAAAATAGAGGACTCCACCTACTCCAGCTGACCCATAACCAGTGATTTTCAACAGGTAGCAGTTCTGGGACCCCTACTGTATTGAATCTACTTCACCAACGTACAGGATAAAATGAATGGACTGGCTCACAACGCTTGCTGATGACTGCAAACTGGGAACAATCACCGAAACCCCCAGGAATGTCAGCATCCAGGTTGCAAGACTGCTACTCTGCTTGACATGTAGTAGAAGTTTGTTCCAGAACTGAGGAGTACTTTGGGGTATGAATCTATCACACTAACATGTCCTATTTATCTGCTGATGAAGCTTTACCCAAGTATTTTAGGCACCATCAATTCTATGAAGACATAATAGGTCAAATAGGGTTGGCTCTTTCATGGCTCAAAAGACTAGGTACAGATCTTCATGGAGAAGTCTATAAGAGACTGAGTACAGAAAAAAGGCTGGTAGTCTCTTCTGATATACATTTTTAGGCCACTGATATATTTAGTTATGAATCTCTGCAGTCTCTCAAGTTGTGTGATATGTTTCAACAAATACATGCCAAAAGGTACATTATATTCAATAATGGGTCTGATAAGATATAAAGGGGAATTATGGCTTTTTTTGGATCTAGTGGAGATGGCTTTGGAAATTAGATGAGCCATATAAAAAGCTTTCCGAACTAATATGGAGACATGCAGGTCAAATAATAAGGAATTATCAACAACAGTGCCTAAATCCCTTACAACAGTGTCTGATTGGAGGGCTGTGCTCCTATATGGTACGTGAAATGTTTTTGTTTACCAAATTGAACTATGCTACATTTTTTACATTTACTTTGAGACAGTTGCACTTGTAGCAGTTGTTAACATGGTCTAACCCATGTTGGAGCAATTGTGAGTCAGTACAAAATCGAATAACAGCACACAGTTTTTCAATCATCCTCAAATTTAGCTAACCATAAGCCAAGAGTGCTGGCCTGAAGGTCTGAGAAATATATGCCAAATAGGAGAGTGCCCAAAACTGAGCTCTATGGTACACCACTGGTAACTTTTTTGCTTTCAGAAGTGACACCTGTGACTCTAACCACCTGGGTTCTCTCAAACAACCAGGTAGCTAGCCACCACACAAATTTATTTATTTATTTATTTATTTATTATTGTTTGTTAACCGGGTTAGTCCAGCTGGGCTTGTGGCCCATTTTCAGTGGAGACCTGAGGAGAAAAGCTCCGTTACATATTATAAAATACAGAGATTTGCAACATTAGATAAATTTATAAAGTACAGAAATTTTCAACATTACAAAATATAAAGTACAGAAATGTGTAAACTTACAAAAAGGCAGAATACAGAAGAATTTCACAATACTAATAGATACTGTGAGTTTCATATGTCAGTATTAGTCTGTACAGGACTGACAGTTTTGCACTAACATATAGACTGTTTTGCAATTAGGAGGATGTCAGTTTGAGAAATGTATAAGATAGGCCAGAGGCTAGCATGCAAAAGTGTTTGGAAAGATGTTAAGAGAAAGACAAATGACATTTTGTAAATTTGGCAAAGAAAGTCGATTTAGGTTTGGAGATTAGTGGTGTGGGTGTTTTAAGTGGGAGCATGTCCCCATTTGGAGGACAGATGGGAGAGAAGATGGATTTGAAGTTGTTATGGTTAGGTATGTTACGTAGTGGTGTGGGTAGAGCGTTCCACAGTTTGGCTATAGAGTAGGATAGTAATAGTTGGCCAGGTGGGTGTAGGGGGTTGTGTATATACAAATATATTCAGATTTACAAGTTTATCAATAGTGCTTGTATGGGCAATAGTGTCAAAGGCTTTGGTCAAGTCTAGACATGCTGTATGACTGCATAACCACTGTCCACTGCTTTGGTAACTGTTTCAAAGAAATTAAAGAGGATACAGTGGCAGGGCTTTCCTTTCATAAAGCCAAATTGATTAGGATCAAGGGAAAAGAATTTTCAAAGTCCCGATTAATGAGGTCTGAGGGGGTCCCCTATTATTTCACTGAAAGAACAAATCATTGAATGGCATTTCAAATAGCATTTTATCAAACATGCTGCTTATCGAACCATTCTGAGAATGCATTACGTTAGGGATCAGGAAATTTGCCCTTTCCCCACTGTAGTGTGATCTTGAAGTTGGTATATATATATATATATAGAGTTAGTGGGCAGTGTGGGGGGCACAGTCCCCCACATGAGGGGGATATATGAACGGTATTTCCAATGAAATGCTGTTCAATGATCTGATGTTTTGATGATTTAATATAGTCCCGGTCTAATCTAATGTGCTCCATTGCTTTACATATGAAAGTGGTAAGATTAATGGATGTATGGTTACCATGGTCTGTAATTGGGCCACCCTTGTGTAATGGCATTACAATGGCTATTTTTCTGGCTTCAGGAAGGTAACTAGTAGAGAAGGTTTGATTAAAGAGGTTAAATAGGGGTTCAGAAAGGCCAGATTTGGCACTGATAATTAGGCAACCTGGTATGTTATCAGGACCTGTGGATGAAGTATACTTAGCTTTTGAGAGGGCTGTGAGAATTTGTTCCATAGTAATTAAAGGGGGTGGCTGAGATTGTGGAACCAGTGGAATAGCTATAACTGTAGGTGAAGTAAAATTTGCACTAAATTTGCTAGCTAGGATATTAGCTATTTCCTTTTGGTCAGAGAGTGTAATATTATTGTGGACTAGCTCCAAACATCATTGTGAATTATTATGTAACTGCCACACCTAGTTAAAGAAGAATTTGTAATTATTTTTGGTTTTAGTGGCTATTTTAATTTTATAGTCAGATTTTGGCTTCCTAATGGTTCTCTTATACTTTTTGTTAGTTTGCTTAAGTGTGCTCTTAAGATAGGTAGAATGAGACCTCTTATAAGCATTAAGCAGTTTATTTCTTTTGTTATATAATTTATTTAATATAGGTATCATGCCACAGGAGTTTATGTTTAAATTTCTCATTTTATTTAGTACAAATAGGGACTGCCTTATCAATGCAACTATTTAAGTGGGAGTAGAAGTCAGAGGCATAGGCAGCAGCTTTAACAATAGCATCCTTTGTTGGAGGATTATAGCAGAATTTATTTAAGTCATCAAGTAACTGAAGAAGGTTTGCTTTGGAGAAGTCTGTAAACACAGAGCTAATTATAGGGGAGGTGCCACCAGTTTTAAAGAAAAAGGTGACTAAACTGTAGTCTGATTTCACGAGGCATGATGATACGTAAGGAAATGTGCAAAAACTGGCCATATTTGTGAGGACTAGATTAAGGATATCCGTGCCCCTAGTAAGAGAGTTAATTATTTCTGAAAGGAAGTTATAATGTCAAGGAAGTACAGAGCATGCTTACCATTTGGAGTGCTGGTCATCCGATTAGTTGATGGATTGTTGAAGTCTCCTAGTAGAAAGGTCTTGGATTTAATGGTAGTTTCAGCTAGTGTTAAGATAGCTAACTTGCTCAGAATGGGACATAGAGAGTGTTCTATAGCTAGTTATGAAGGGCTAACTTGTTCTGTTTATGGTGATTTGTACTTCTAGGAGTTCAAATGCTGGGGCCAAGGAATTTCTGATGAAGTGATGATACCCTTGACAAATACTGATACTCCCCTCCAATTGCCAGTACATCTGAAGATGTGATAGCCTTTATACCCAGGAGTAAAGCGAGTGCTTTCATTGCTTTGAAACCATACTTCTGTAACTTCACATATATGAATGTGTTCATATTGCTGGAGATCCTCAGGTTTGGGCATTTTTTGTTAAGACTCCTGACATTGAGTAGGACCAAATTAAATTAACTTCTAATTAATGTGTTCCAAATTCGAATTTGCTAGGTTGGAAAGTCCATCAGATGGACTATGACTAAAAAGGCACTATGGCGGCAGCAAAGGCTGTAGACACATTACAAAAGCTTTGGTAAGAGAGATGCAGAATGTCCCTGGCAAAGTAGGAATTTTGTCAGCCATCTCATCCCAAGATGATAAATGCTGGATCCATACCTCTCAACTTCTTAACACAAGAAATATGGACAAAGCAAAAAATAATGGAGGGACAAAGTCTCAGAAATAGGGGCAGATTTTTAATATTGCTCTTGTAAACTTGGAAAGTTATTAGAATAAAAATATATCTCTCATGCATTTTTCTAAATAATATGAAGTCTAAAACTCAAATGTCTGAAATTATTTAATGAATTTTCTCCTCACTGATTTGCTAGAAAAACAGATATGTTATGAGGAACAGACCAAAAATATGAGGCAAAAATCTGGACAGTTGAGAGGTATGACTGGATACCCCTAGAATGACACAAACTACATAGCCAATTATAAAAGCCAATTATCTTGTCTTTGAATCACAACATCATGCTGAATGATGACAAAATACCACTGAAGACCAGTGTCTTTCCTGCCTCAGACTCCTGCATAGTAAGCTCTATCATATCCTTCTGCATGTCATTCTGGGTAGGCCATCTAAGGTCACTCACCCACATGTGAACCACTTTTAGGTTGTAATTATAATTGTCAGGATGTAGGGATTTAATGATCCTTGCTATGTCTCAAATCCTGGCTTCAGAAAGACAGCTAACTATCACCCTATTCTTATCTAGCCTGGTGAGGGTGGTGTCCATATGCCTTACAGAAGAGTCACCAACTACTAAAACATTACCATGGTTTGATACAGCCTCAGTGGACCATAACAGCTTAGAGCCTACATCCTTGTAACTCTTAGATGTTTGCACCCTGGGTGCAGGTGTGAAGGGTGAAGGTGGATGTGCTTCTCTGTGAACTGATTTCTGAGGTTTCTTTGTCTTTAGCCTGGGAGGCTTAGGCATTGTTCTCTTAAGAACCTCAGTAGACGTTGGTTTAGTGTCTGTGTTGTCTTATGTATATGTATGAGTTGTGCTTACTGGATGGGTTCGGAGGTGAGAAGGCAGCCACCTAGTTAGTCAGTTATAAAAAGTTTTTGGTAAGCATGATGCAGTTACTACACTTAGATAAAGAGATTCAGACCAGCATACTGTAAAAGGTGAAGTACTGAGATATAGGGCTATGGGAACATAGCACTTTTATAGAGACAATGCGAAAGTTTTTTTTTTGTCTGGGTGTATGGTAGATGTTCATGTAGATACTGAAATTATAGCCAGTGAAAGTAGAGAGAGAGAGAGAGAGAGAGAGAGAGAGAAGAGAGGCCAGTATCCATAGTCAGTTTGCAAAGTATGCAAGATGAGCACAAGCTTAATTTGCAAGACTGTTCCAATGCATAAATGCCCTTCATTGCCTATCATAATCAATGTGTACTTTTAGACAGCAAGGTTCATAGTGTCACATGCAAGTGCAGCAGTCTGTGGGTAGGGTCTTTAGAAATTAGCTTTTTGGCATGTTGCCCTCTAAGAGGACTGCACATTATTCATAGATGCCTGTAATACACAAATATTAGGCAGCGAAGGGATGCAAATGGATAAATGTGCATTGCAATCTTACCATGTGCACCATTTATTTCAATGGTGGGAATTTGTGTAGGTGAAACCCTTTCACTTTGTACAGATTGCCAATGTAGGTAAGTTGTGGTATGTGTGAAAATATATATATATATATATATATATATATATATATATATATATATATATCTGTGAGTCTACTTCACTTACCCAAATGCCCACATCACCGACATCCACTTTACCAAGAAGAATACACCGACAAACCAGAAGACCGACATCCGGAACACCGACATTCTGACCCAAAGTAAGTAACCGCTTGGTCCCTTACCCCCATGGTAGTGCAATCTCAGAGTTGGTGTATTTAGTTAGGGGGTGTGAGGGACAAAGCCCTCCATATAATGTGGTGTGCCTGGTGAAGCCCCCCCCCCCCCACACACACACACGCACACACATGGGTGAGTTTATTTATTTATTTATTTATTTATGTTTGGGGGGGGGGTGGCCAAGCAGTTACTTACCTCGGGTCAGAATGTCAGTGTTCCGGATGTCAGTCTTCGGGTTTGTCGGTGTATTTGTCTCAGAAAAGTGAAAGTCGGTGATGTGGGCATTTGGGTAAGTGAAGTAGATCCATGAGTGGGTCTACAAGTGTCTTGCGCGAACTGTGTGTGTGTCTGTCTGTCTATCGAGGTGCCTTTGTGTGGTCTTCTTAGTAGTGGTAGTAGTGGTAGACAATCTGCTGGGTAGTTGTTTCAGCTGCTCATTGGGGTGATTCATTGTCATGCAAATTGCCATGTAATGAGATGCTGCCTTTTTCACAGTGTAGAACACTATGAATTGCTAAATGATACAGCAGCATAACCCAAGACAATGTTGCATTGCTGTGCCATTTTCTATGAATACTGCCTTTAGTCGCTAGGTTTTAGGCCATACTGCCCTTAGTCGCTAGGTTTCAGGCCCTTTAACGACACAGGCACAGGAGAAGCTATATCAAAAATGGCAGTGAAGAAAACAAGCATGAAGGGTCTCGGTATACTGCATAAAGGTAACAAACATTCTTCCAGCTAACAACTTAAAGGATACAATCAAACTTATATGTACACATTGGTACTACTGTCCAGCTGCTTTTGCTGTAAGCATATTCAGGCATTCAGATCACATTTAACTTTTATGTTGCACTCGACAAGTAATGGCAAGAATAACTTAAACAATGATTTGCTGACACATTTTTATGTGGAGTACAAATATGAATAAACTACAGTTATATACATAATTTTAGTTTTTCTACTCTTCTTTTATTGATGTTTATTGAATGTTGTGCTCTTTATACCTGCTTTTCATGGAATAGCTTGTTTGGCAAAACTATTTCTAACATTCTTAGTGTGTAGCACATTTAATCACTGGTCCTATATTTTGGTGTTATCACAGATTCTAAGTTAAGAACAAGTGTTATCTCACCTCTTACTGATATGAGGTTTATTAGCATTTGCATATCACTACACTGTCTATAAATAGGAAATATGTTACTAGTTTGCTTTATTCTTTATGTATATTAGGGACATTTTGAGGAATTCATTGTATCACACCACTTACCTGTTGAAAGTAGAATAATAAAGACTGCATTTTTCACAATTAAAGTGATGCTTTGTTAATATAGTCAATTACTCTCTGCAAGTTAACATTGCTATATTAAATGTTAATGAGGAAAAACTGTTGGCTCCTAACAAATGATGTTAAGCTTTGTGAGGTTTCTGGAGAGCACAATAACTATGCATAATTTAGTGATAAACAAACATTCTAACACCACTGGTTTTAAAAATAATTATATTGATTTTTCACAGCCTACGCTGACTTGCAGGCTCACCTAGGCTAGCATATCTTAAAATTAAATAAATCATTGTTTTGTGCCCTGCTGCTGATTATCTTAAGTTTGTGGGGGGTTCTGTCAAGTTCCTAACTTCCTTTTCTTTATGTAAGTCTTTAAATATTATGTTTTTCAGTTTTCTCTCTTTCTCTGACTTCAACTGTACATCATACAGCATTTTTATTTTCCTCCTGAACTATTTATAAATTGCCTGTGCTGTTTCTAAGATGAAGTCATTAGAAGTGCACCCAGTACTCTAGACTTCTACTGCTGCAAGACGATTTAAGTGCCAAGCAGAATGATATTTATCATAATTAGCTATGCAATTAGACAATAGAAGTAAGATCTAGCAGAGATCAACACTGAATGGTGCAATCACAAAACCACAACCACTCACAGCACTTTCTTCTTCTTCTTTCGGCTTTTCCCAGTTAGGGGTCGCCACAGCAGATCACCTGTCCGCTCATGACTGGCAGTGGAGTTTTACAGTGTCGAGTTGCCAGCCCGGCGCCCAACCTTCCACAGAAGGCACACACACACACCCGCACTCATACCTAGGGCCAATTTAGAGTGTCCAATCCACCTGCAGCATGTCTTTGGGATGTGGGAGGAAACTTAAGCACCCAGAGGAAACCCACACGACCACAGGGAGGACATGCAGACTCCACACAGAAGGCACCCCCGCCGAGGATCGAACAGGAGAACCTCATGCTGTGAGGCGACAATGCAAACCACTACAAAACCATGGCCGCCCACGACCACTCACAGCACTGAGCAATGAAAATTGTTATAACTCTTAAAAGGTGTTTTAACAGGGGGCTCTGCCATCCCTGTGCCTCCATGTGGGGGCTGTGCTTCCAAACCCCTGCTAATTACATATACTGATATTTCTGTACCTCACAGCAAGGGGAATACTCCAAAATACTTCAATCACAGTGTTTTATGCACATTAAATTAATCACACATTTCTGATAGCATTTTAAAATGTTAATTACAAATGACAAACATTTCTGTCTTGCACAGGATATGTAAGTATGTTTTAAATACACTGACTATAATTTTCATTAGCTACAGTCAATAAATCTATACAAGTTTGCAAGAGATTCTGTCAGAAAAGTAAAACACAATAAAGTAAACCTATGATGTCACTGGTCTAGACACTCCCATCTATTGATATTCAGTTGAGTGCCAAGCAAAATATATTCAGGTGCCACTATTTGCACTGGAACCAATAGGTGCTTGTCCTGCTCTAGATGGTATTTTACTGTAATAAAAAGAAAGAAACATTAATTGGTCTGCATCCCAGTCCTGTACATTCTGGTATTCAATACGAATTTTCTCTATGGCACAGAGGGGTGGAGCCCCGTCCATTACCTAGGCAACCAGAGTATAATTATTGGGTGAGACACTTCAGGATCCATATAGGGAGGGGTGGGAAGGAGTGTCAATCATCAGCTTATCCACTATAGCATGCAGGGTAGGGTATCTCTCTGTGTAACAAAATCTGAGTTAATTACCTCTGGCTCCTGTGGGAATGAAATACCAAGTTAATATATTTTGAGATGAATTAAATGCTCTGGTCAATCTTACTTTAGGTGTTGCCTTGGAAATGTTTATGTAACTTGTTTTTCTGTAACCTGTCTGAACAACTTTCTGTTAATTTAACAGCTAAGGCTTCAGTATTCTTTGAGTTTGAGTCAGATAGGTTATTTAGATGACATTTGGTAGACCTTTCCCTTTAAGTATTCTGTCTGTGCAATTAATTATTTTCCCTTCTTCTGTGAAACTGTATATACTTGTGCATATTTAACTTATATCAGTTTTGCCTAACTTTTTTTGTTTTCTAAGTAAAGTTTTTTTATTTCTTACTTTTCAGATCTAGTGGCTGGTGTTTACTTGTGTATTATTTATTATTCAAGGAGATGGATTATTACCAATGAAGGGAATCAATCTGCTGATATCCTCTTCTAATTAGCCAGACTTCTGTCATATTACCATTTGTGTTTATTTTTATGATTATTGCTTGATTATTAAACAAGAGTAGCACTGCAGCTGGTGGGCCCCTAGACCAGTCCTGGATGGCTTCAGGTCTATCTTGCCAGGATGAAAGCTGTGATGAGGAATTGAGGAATTCTACCAGCCGTCCCTGGGAATTGCATGTGTGCGAGTGTGTGTGTGTGTGTGTGTGTGTGTGTGTGTGTGTGTGTGTGTGTGTGTGTGTGTGTGTGTGAGAGGAATTGAGGAATTCTACCAGCCACCCCTGGGAATTGTGTGTATATCTGTGTGTGTGTGTGTGTGTGTGTGTGTGTGTGTGTGTGTGTGTGTGTGTGTGTGTGTGTGTGTGTGTGTGTGTGTGTGTGTGTGTGTATGTGTTTGGTTCTTTGCAATTTCTTGTAAAAGCAGTAATTTGTTCATAAGGCAGTTAGCATGGATAAGGGGCACTGGAAGACATTGAAGTTCACAGAGAGACTGGAGAGAAAGAACCCTGGGTACTAGGCCATAGACTTAGCTCATTGAGTAGTCAGTGTGTAGTATTAGTCTGTGTGTGGATACTATAAGCCCAGACTTAGGACAACAGTGCATATTACCTGTTTGTTCTTGATTCAAGGCCATGTTGAATTTGGTAAATTGTTTAGTGGATCACTATTATGTGCATCTTTTATACTTTAACCTGCTGGTTGCCAGTGGTGTGACTTCAGAGACCACTGATCTGGTGGCCGTCACATCTACTGGAGGCAGTATCTGGTATTACATTGGCTGGCAGTGGTGGGATTCAAAGTCTATTTGTCTATCATCCAAGTTCTGCTGCTTGACACATATGTTAAAATGCAGGTGAACCTAAGGATTGATGTCTCCAGGAGAGATCAAACATTAAGAGAACATTGTGTAATGAAAAATGTTTGTGGTTACTGCCAGACAAACTATGTTCCCAAATGAGGGAAGGAACAATCTTTCTTCTTCTAAACATTTATTCCAGCTTGAATATCTCAGCATTTCCTGACAAATAGAATCAAAGACCTATGCCCTCTTGCTGTCCAAATAGATTATAAAGACTTTCACTTTATTTCCATCTCATACAGACTCTTACATAGATATCTCTTTCTTGCCTTTTTGGGCTATAAAAAGTCTTGTTTCAATAGAGCTTCTCCATCTCAAAAGCACTAATGATATTCAGAATACTAATTAATTAATTGATTGATTGATTGATTGATTGATTGATTGATTGATTGATTGATACTAATATTGAGAATACTCCCTTCAAAACTCTCAACTTATACCACAGCATAAATAGGACTTTTTGTATGGACAAGTTCATTACAGCAAAAGTTCCCTACCTGTGGAACAAACTTTCCTTGCATACTAGAGTGCATAATCCCTTAGCCTCCTTCAAGTTATGTTTTGATAACTAGATGAGTGCACATCAATTTCGCCCAGGAAAGATAAGAAAGGCCTTTATTACAAATGCAGTAAATCTACTGCTGATACTTCTGCATGTGCATGGCTAGGCTACATATGTTTATTCAAGGTGCCTGTCTATGAACCTACAAATTAAACTCTGACAATTTATGCACACCCTTCAGAATAGTAATACCGTTGTTTATGATTCCCTTTATCCAAACAAAACAGAGCTAACTTTATGATCCTTTAAGGCTTCAACAGCTTTATCTATTGGAAAGCTCTGAGTCTTACTTTGATTAGTTCTTAAAAAAACACATTTCCAAATGAGGGCGGTGATTCCGAACAAGCCTTACAATTCAAGACCCTTAAAAAAAACAGCCATCTGTAAATATAAATGTATTTGCTTCAAAGCTCATGACCAGTCAACACACTTATTTAATACCATCAGTAGAGTGAAGATTAAGAACTCTGCCACTAACATGAGCAGAGCCGTCTTGTACCCTTAGAAAAAAAATCTGAAAGAGAATACCCTTTTTTTGGGTCATCTTTCACTGAATCCCAGTGTATGGCTATTTTATTTAATCTAGAAGAGGTATTCTTTGATGACATTTTTACACTTTTGAGAAGGACACCACATTATAAGGTCACAAAATTACATGGCTGGGGTGCCTTCTGTGCGGAGTCTGTATGTCGTCCCTGCGGTCATGCAGGTTTTCTCCGGGTGATCCAGTTTCCTCCCACATTCCAAAGACATGCAGTAGGGGGGATTGGACACTCTAAATTTATCGTAGGTGAGAGTGTGTGTGTGAGTGAGTGGTAAGAATGAACTACCGTGGCAGGGCTAGCCACCTGGCTGTGTAAACCCTGGCTCAAGATGATTGTCACTCCTGAAGTGACACCCCGAAAAGGAAAAGGAGTTGAGAATGAACGGATGGATATATATATATATATATATATATATATATTGGTGTATGTGTGTAGTAGGAAACACTGAACACACCCAATGTCCTCGTGCAAAACATCAATGTAAAAATGTTAAAAACACTGTTGTTGACACACAACTATGCATGCACTAAGAAGCAGCCTGACCCACCACATGCAAATTTTATGGACAAAAAAATCAAATAAAAACATTATTTTTGCAGGGGGCAAGCTCCCTATGCCCCCTTGATATATATATATATATATATATATATATATATATATATATATATATATATATATATATATATATACACACTAACACCATGATTGCACAAATGAGGATTAAGGGCATATGCCCCAACCCGGGGAATTGTGCTTTCTCAGATACCTGTCAACTAGCTGCTTAGGGTATGATAAACAGTCGACTAAGCTTCAACTAAACACACACTTGATTTTTATATGAATATAAGGGGTCAAGGAGTGCTGGGGGGGGCTTTCTTTCCTGCAAAATCTGTTTTATTGTTTTATTCTTTATAAGCTTAGCATATGTTGAATGCTTGTTGTTCCTTTGTTTTGCAGCGAAAACTACAGTTCGTCATGTTGGGATATTAGTGAGTTGGTATATATGACAAGTGTATTTTCACTGAGGTTGGATTCACTAACTGGTCCTATTATAAGATTGGGAAAAAACAAGTGAAATGACCTCTCATGTAACATTCTTGTCATAGGTGATCATAAAATGATTTGATGCCATTCAAAAAAGAGTTCTGCTTATCATACACTCCTAAGGTCAATCACATTCACATTAAGACTGAAGCGTGAAGCATCTTCCAGTACTTCTGTCTTCAGAGATAATGCAAAGGCTAATCTATTAAAACTGAGTGATGACCTTGCTAAACGTAAAAGCTCCTTCCATCTGGATGACCCCAATACTTATGTAAAATCCTTCACTGCCAAGTTCTAGCACATGTAAATAGCTGCATAAATACATCTGCCCCCTCAGAAATAATTATAATGCCAAATTCAAAAATAAACAATTATAGTGGAATCCAAATGTAAACAGGCTTTACAATAAAAGAAAAAAGTCATTGCATGCAAAAATAAACCTAACTCTCAAGATGTCAAAAATGCTTTTGCTAAACTAAACAAGGAACTCTGGATGCGGAGCAAGTCAACCAAGGTATGTTATGAGGTTAAAATAGCAACCAAGGTGAAGGGTAACCACAAAGCCTTCTAAAATTATGTTAAAAATCTCAGAAACAATGCCAGCAGTAGGTGAGTGAACTGATACAAGTAAAGAAATATTTTTTTTGAGATGTGATGCAGACTTAGAATTGCCTAGACATAGTAAAGCCCTGCTGAGTTTAATTCTGGTGGCTTCCCAAAAAGCATTTACTAAAAAATGGAAGTCAAATTCTAAACCAACATTATTAGAAGTAGTGAATATAGTAACAGTGATAGAAAAACTGAAAGTGGGATCTTTAGAAAAGGGTAGGAACAAATTACATAAAAAATGGGAATTGTGAGAAAATACATACAGAATAATGGAGAAGGAATTAGGTTTAAGGGAAGGCAGGAATTGAATGTGCTACGTAATGTTTGACTGACAATAACTGTACAGATTATAAATGCTGTATAATGTTTGCAACTGCAAATATGTCAGTATGGTTTGTTTTCATTTATATAAATGTATGATTGTCTATGTCATAAGTGATAATTCAATAAAGATGTTTCATGTTAAAAAAAGAAACAATGTCAAAACTATGCAGAGCTAACAGTAATTTATATCACATACTCGGACCCAGACAATGTAGAGGATAACTTTACCCCCTCCCCTTCGATATTCTCTGGTCATATACTCACACCTACACTCCCCCTCAAGTCTCCAAAAAACAAGTTTTCAAAGTGCTATTTAATGCCAAGAACTGTAGATCTTTGGGACCAGATAAAAATACCAGACGGCCTACTGGTCAGCCTGAAACATGTCTTGTTTGATCCCTTACATAAGCTGTTCAGTATCAGCCTTAAAACAGGCTTTATGCTAGATAAATGGAGAACAGCAATAACCATTTCCTTGCACAAAGGTGGGGCTTTAACAGACACGGGTAATTATAGACCCATAAGCCTTACCAATCTAATCTGTAAGGCTATGGAAAGAATCATTATGGAATTAATGAATAAGGGTATAGGTAACCTACAGCCTCTTTACTCAACGCAGTTTAGATTTTGTCAAAGGCAGGGCCTGCCTACTTGACCTGGTTGACCTCTTCACAAAGTTAACGAAGCAATGGATAAGGGCAAAACAATGCAAACTACATATCTACACTTTGCAAAGGTGTCCAAAATCATCCCACACTCAGGTATAGTAGATAAACTTTTCCAGCTAAATATCAGTCCCTATGCAATCCATTGGATTGCAAATTGGCTCACAAAAAAAAAGTTAGGGTGGGCAGCTCTATCTCCTCCAAAAGGCTTGTTTGAGCCACTCCTCTTTGGTATTTAACTCTCAAAGGTCAAAGCAAATGTTAACGGTTTATGGTTGACTACGTTTGCAGATACTGTAAACTTGTTGTCATCATAAATTCCCCAGAGGACACCAGGGTCCTCCAACAGGGCCTGTTCTGAATAAATAGCTGGTGTCAAAATGAGGACTAAAACTAAATGCCAGGAAGTATATAATCATATCCTTCAGCAAGCATGATTCCCCTTGAAACTGCCACACTGACAACACAATCCTGAAAATTGATCTCGTAGTTAGGGATCTGGGAAACCTATGTCAACAAACTATCCTTTGATCATCACATATCCACTATTATTGTGAGGAAGTCCTTTTTCTTTGCACAGCTTTTATCTAAACATAATGCATCTAGATACATGGATGTAATCATTTCACTGTACTTGGCTCTCAGGCTGATCACTGAGTACAATGCGTCTTTCAGTATACACCTGTCCAAACGCTTGTCACAACTAGAATGACAACAATGCTTTCTAACTAAAAAAAAAAAAGTCTAAATTCCCTTGTCCCTCTTCTCAGTATAATGAAGGCTCATTCAGAAAGGTTCAACAAACCTTTACTGTCAGACCTGTTTCACATTCACAAGTCCAACAGTATCAAGAACACCTGCTGAAGGGATTTCAATCTGTTTTGCAAAATAAATAGAATATGTTGGAGGGATAGGGTTATATCACAGAGAATAACACTTCTATGGAACTGTCTTCCACGCCACATAAAACAAAGTATTTCTCTTACTCTGTTCAAACGCATTTTAGACAAATAGATGGGTAACCACACATTCACTGCTGGTTTAGTACCCCTGCCCCTCATGGATAGGGAAAACATGTAAATGTCTCAACATAACCTTATTCAACCCATCTCTGGGTTATTCATATGCAAAATATAAGGGATAAAACTACCATGGGATTGAAAGGCTAGACTTCTTAAGATTCTCAATGATGAATACCCTAGTAAGTACCTATGAACCTATAAGGTAACCAAAATTAAGCCTAATTCTAATGAGTTGAGAGCACTTTTAATGGCCACTATTTCTTGTAATATATTTTTTTAATTCAGTCCTGTCTACTAGTTAGTTAGTGACCTTAGATAATATGTGCTAGATCTACCTTTTACAAAGTCTGTCTATTCAGAATGTACC
This sequence comes from Protopterus annectens, assembly GCF_019279795.1. Taxonomy (NCBI): domain Eukaryota; kingdom Metazoa; phylum Chordata; order Ceratodontiformes; family Protopteridae; genus Protopterus; species Protopterus annectens. Next base: position 250,575,914 of record NC_056747.1, read on the forward strand.
TGAGAAGGGTGAACAGATTGCATTCTAAAGATCAAGATCTTATCATAAATTTACAAGTCTATAGTAATCTAAAATATAGGCAGTAACTTGTAGTTAGAGTAGAATCTCTAGTACATTTGACATCATTGTTATAACAAAGATTTTCATAGGAAGAGGCAAGTCCCCAAGCATGAATATTTTGCTAAATGTTCTAATGAAAGGGTCTGCTGCCATCTGTTGAAAATTCTTAGAAAATTTACTAAGCAATCTATCTTGTCTCTTGGTTGGCTCCCTCTGGAATTTTTTGAAAGGGTTTTGCAACCCATGAGTTTAATTGGGGTTACTTACATCTTAACAAAGGTCTTCTGAGTGTGTGAAATTATTACTTTATGCAAATAGCAATAGTGCAAGCTTGCATATTTTGAGATTAATTGTGATTATTGTATACCAGTCCAAAAGATAATTTAAGTAGTTGTGTCTCATAAATATCTTAAGACATTTTAATGAAAACTAGGGAAATAGACCACATCAATGAAGCGCATAATTTTATACTTACCATACAACTCATAATGCACCTCAAATTAAATAAATGGAAGCCTGACGTCTGTGTCATTTGCATGGTCTCTATGCTGTATCTACTGCATACCTTTCAACTGTTCAGATTTTCATAGAATGTCCGGATTTTTGGCTCGTATTTTTGGTGTGTGTTCCTCATAAAATTTGTGGTTTTCTGGCTAATCACTGGGATGATCTGAGGATTGAAGTCACTAAATAATGACATATATTTGATTTTCAGACTTCAGCTCTTTTAGAAAATGTAGAAGTTTATAAGGGCAATATTTAAAATATGCCCCTATGTTTGGGCCTTTGTCCCCCATTTTGGTGGGTTTTGTCCAGATTTCTGACACTAAGAGGTTGAGAGGTATGATCTAATGCAATAGTTTTGATGTTTGTGTTTTAATCATTTAAACCCCAGTTTCAATATAACCTGAGGGAAAAGTGTAACAGTGGCTATTATCTCATACATGACACACAACTTACAAAAATCTCAAAAAAGTAGCATAAATCTAGAAAAAGTTATACAGTTGTAAACATATTGGAGATGCAGAAAGATAAATATTTACTCTGCAATGTCAGTACAAAACATGTCTGCATGTGGTAATAAGATAACAAAACTTGATAAGCACTACTATCAACAAAAGATATTAATTTCTCTGAAAACTTGAAGTGAATATGTTAAAATGTGTATGCAGACATAGGTTCATAGATTAGTACTAGGCTAACTGCTCTTGTGAGCCATTTTAAGCCTAGCCAATTATCCCTTGTAAGACTCAAACCTTGTACCTTGTGTTTGTAAGGCAAACACCTTAACCATTAGGCCACCCTCCCAACCCTATGATTTGAATTTTCATCTCTTAAGTATGAAACTACTTTAAAAGGGAAGATGCAAATTTTGAACCATTCCTTGGCATTTTGTTCTTCATGACTGTCAGATAAATAAGCAGTACATTGTTTTGCTAAAAGGTGGAGCTGTCAGTGTGATAGCAGAAACGTCTAAGCACTGCATAAGGTCTACAATTTCTAAATCATTAAATAAAGGTAGCTCAAGGCTCAGGCCCACTTAGTATTGTGCAAGGTAACCACTGGATAGTTGTCAGTATCGTTATTTTTGGCCAGAGTTTGAAAACTCAAAGTACTGAGATAACAAACCTTTTATTTGTCTGTCTAAATGGCATGCTAGCAATGCATCACGTATAATTCAAGTCATATCTGTAAATGCCTTATAATAAAAAATCACATCTGTTCCCTTTGTTCAAACCCAAGTATCACTAATTACTAATAATTTTAAATGACCAATAAAGTGGTTCTTAAAGACTTTTGAATACGCATCCTGAAATTTCAGTGCTAATCATTCTCATGGAATGTGACCCTACTCTTTAGAGTTGTAATCAGAGAGGAATGTAAACAAAAAAAAAATGAGTGTCTTTTTTATACTGACACCAACTATTTTTGTCCCTTTTCTACCATGCCTCTTCCTCGATCTGTGTTCATAGAAGATGTGGGACTTACAAAATTGATTTTTAGGATGCCAATCATCAAATGCACCCCTCATGAAATTAGATCTATGTCCGCTTACCTAAGCATCAGAAAAGTATGAAAAGTGTTCAACAAAGGTGAAGCTGTTTGTAACTATGTGGCACAACCACAAACTTAAACTGAACTTCATGTTTTGTTGGCTGTTGCTGGCAGAGATGAGATGGAGCAGCTATATATTTTCATTCATTCTGTGGGCTATGGTAATGTGGATTTTTGTGTGCATATTATATTATGTTTGTGTCCAATACCTTAAAAAGGCTACATTTTGCATATTCCCATTGCTTTTATCATCGTGTAACACATTTGTGACTGAAAAGAGGTCATTGTGCACCAGTTTATTTATCTGCAAATAAATTATATAAAAATAAATACTGTAGACATCTTGGTGGACTCATAAATGTGGCACATACATCAAGTAAGCATGCAAATAAGGATGAGGGAGAACCATACACTACCTACGTGGATACTGTAGATAACGTGTGGCTGAAAAGAAGCCACTGAAAATCAATGTTATCAAGTGCTTTGCACATAGATATAGGCTGGAAAACAACCAGATACCGACAATGTCTTTTTCTGGTGCCTTAGGACTGGTGTGGGGAAGTACTGGTCATCCTCTGCCACCTTTAGTGTCTACATGACATAAAGCTTTTATCCCCATGGTGACACTTGTGCCATCCCAAAATGGTTTTGCATGGGGCAAGTATTTTAACAATCAAGACAACTTTTATACAGCTTTTGTTATTAAACTGTACCCTGCTCCGTTTGTTGAACTACAGATTGGGATGTTATAAGACGAAGAGCTACACAGAGGACATACATATATATATATACATCAGGATATGTAAGTAAATATTCTGTTAAATGCTGTTTCTTGTACCTTCGCAATGTCAGATCCTCAGTATCACATCTTTTTTGTTAAAGAAAATGTTTACAGAAAAACAGAATACTTTTTTTCTTGGATATCATTTGTCTACAGTGGCCTATACCTAAAATGAAATGTTAATTTTCAATTTGTTATAACATATCATGTTGTCTTGGGCTTGATTGAAGTACTTGGAAGGAGAGGAAGTGACTGTTAATGCATATTAGTACAGATAGCTATGCCAGAAACTATTATCATAATAAAATGTTAATGTTTTTGCTTTGTAGGATTTGCATTTGACTGGAAAAGAGAAACAAAATGGGACTATTTCCTCCATTTCTACATGTTCGCTGACTTATATTTCCTTAGTTTACTGACCACATATCTTTAACCCCAGGTGCTGAAGTCCGTTTCAAGTATAAATCAACAATCACCATTAGCAATTTTTTTTAAGTTAGATCTGGTGCTAATCTTTCACTTTGACTATTTCATATTAAAATGTGGTACAAATCAAACTAGTGCAGTACAGAGAAGGGACTTTCCTGTTACATGTTGTCCCACCTTCCTAATCATTGTGCGTGTCCAAGATTGGCCTAAGTTGTACAGACTTTCTACTGAGGAATAATAAATAGGTTTTAAATAAGAGAACCTGCAGTTCTATTCTTCCAGTCATAAAAAGACAAACCTCACAATGGCAACAATGAATACTTTAATCTGTCTCTTTACATAACAAAATGCATAACAAAAGACAAAACTGTTATTGTTCCATTATAGGTTGCACATTCATAGGTTCATAGTTTAGTACTAAGCTAACTGCCCTTGTGAGCCATTTTAAGCTTAGCCAATTACCCCTTGTGAGACTCAAACCCTGCACCTTGTGTTTGTAAGGCAAACGCCTTAGCCATTAAGCCACCCTACCAACTATTGGAGCTAGCTACAACTGAGGTCAAACTGGTAGATCACCAACTTGCAGCATCAGCCCTACTCCTGTCCCTGTGAAAGGGAATTACATACACCTTCTTCTGGTCACAAGCATGTTTGCCTTACCATCTAGACATGATTTCTTAAAACTGTTATTCCATGGAATTACCAATTCTGCCATCAGTTTTCTAAAAAGTCTAGAGTGAAGCTCATTATTTTCACTGTCTTATGGGCTTTCAGTTTTTGCAGTTTTTTTCAGGACCCTTTCCTTTGTCAACCTAGTTATCATTGCATTTCCACTGTTTCTGAAACCCAAGTTGGCAATGGAGTTTTTCTACAAATAAACTGATGGTGGAAGTATTTAGGCACTTTTTATGTTTTTAATTTTAAGTAATTGTTTATCCATTTCCCACCCTATTCTTGTCTTAGAATATAGGAGCCATGATTTTTGGAATTGCATACCATCTTTCAGAATGTAGCCTCCACTTAAATGTAGCCCCGGCTGCCAAAGACATTGTATGATCCTTAAAAATGACATTAAGCAAAAAAAAAAAAAAATGTAAACAACAAGGAATTCAAAAAAAAAAGAAATTTAACAAAGTGTATAACTTACTAACAACATGGTAAATAGGCTATGACTTTGTAATTTAAATTCTAGTACTTCTCATTGCACAAAATAAATAAATATGTTAAAATATATATACCATGGTGTACGTGGCATACACTAGGCTACAGCTTTGTCCTAGACAGCAATATGACATATTAATTTTCATGCAGTTTTGTGTGTGTGAAATCACAAAAGAAATCCAGATAATTGTTGATCAATAAGCCTTTGTTCCAACATCAAACATGTAGCCTAGTGGACTTCACAAAAGAGGTATGTATGTGTACAGTAGTGATATAAATCACAATAGCTAAGTTGTGCTTTATAGTATCAGCATTATCCCTTAAAACTATTGCTAAACGTTTAGGATGATCTCAAGAAAGAACAATGAGAATTCATGAACTATTTGCAACAGGGAAACAGAATAAATATTCAGCTGTTAAACTGCAAGTCAAGCAATATTTTTTAGCACATTTAGTAGTTGTCATTTTGCTGTAACTATCCTTGAAACAAAAGTTCTATAAACTGATTAAAAAAGAAAATAAAACATTCCTATTGTTTCTTTTAGTGTTTCCTTTGGAAACACCAGCTGTGTGTTTCCCCAGCTGTTTAGAGATCATTTCCAGAGTCAGTGTCACACTCATAAAAGTTAAAAGTTAAAAAAATAACGGATTACAAGTCATGAAAACTTACAATCATTTAATAAAAAGTCATAGTTAAAAAGAGAGAGAAAACATCTGATCATTCAAAAATGTCATCTGAATTCCTGTTCTCAAAATGTGTTTTGCATTGTAGCTATTTTCAGAGTCAGAGGTGTAAATTATTTTAGTAATTAGGAATTCCTAATATTACACTGTCCTGCCTGTGCATGATGTATTTAAGGCAATTAATTTACACTGCCTGAACTCCATGTGCATTTTCAGTAATGAATATGTTATAATAGGACTGACTGCCAGTGATGGTACAGTAAAGAGTAAGTATGTCCCCTGGTCTCTCCTGAGCAAAGTTAATCATTTATAGAAAAAAAAACAATAAGCTGAAAATAGGTAACAGATTGTGTAAGGCTACAGCAGTGGTATTAAAGATGAAAAGTGGGAAAAATCTGCAAAAAAAAAAAATCTGCTGTTTCACTGAAGTCGCAAAGACTGCTGGAGTCTTTTATTGTTAACAACATGGCTGATCGTGATAAGGTAGTGCCAATGCAACACTATACAGGGGGAGACGATGAGGCTGCAACTTCTGAGGAAGTCTTGTGGGATCAACTTAGCAATATAAAACATGAGTACTGTACATTGTAGCAGTGAAAGAATGGGATGCTGAAATGGTGAGAGACACTGAATTCACTTGCTAGCACAACTGACAGATTAGAACAGGAAAACAAGGACTTGAAAAAGCATTATGTGAATTTAATAACCGAAATTGAAGTGGTAAAAAAGAAATAGACTGACTTTGAAAACAGAGCTCCTCGGGGACACATTTGTGTTACTGAAGTGCTGGGAAAAGAATAAGGAAGCAAACGTGTTGCAGATATAGAGGAAAAAACGACAAGTTGTACTGGGTTGCGTTTCAGTCAAATTAAAACTGAGTAAGCTGACAGACTGTTTTATCCAGGTTCAGTGATTGCTATCCAGATTCAGTGATTGCTGTTCATCAACCATTTCATGTTTTGGTCCATTTTTAAAGACATAAAGTTAAAGGCCAGATTTTATTATTGTTGTGGATACTTAGTAAAGCTTACAAAACTGGTGAAAAGCACGATGGTCATCATAATGATCATTGCTGCAGTAGTCTTAGCTATATGGGTTATATCCTACCAAGGATATAACAGCAGGCCAGCTTCAAATGTTTCAGGGCAACTTCCATGCGCCCTAACTGTCAGGCAGCTTGAGCTGAGCTGACTAAAAGACAAGTTTGTGTCCAAAGCCCTTCAGAGCTTTACTACCGCCGAAGAGTATACTACTCTGAGGCTTTTAATAATTGGCAGTTGGCATGTGCTTTTCTTTGCTGTGCAGATAAGCTTCCTTTGGGGGGGAAAACTTCCATTTTCTTAATTTTATTGATGTTTTATTACTTTCTTCTTCTTCAGGAAAGTTATCTTAAAGTTAGGAGTGTTGCATTTTTAACGGACTGTCTTGAGACTGTAATATACTTTTAAACAGAGTGCTCATTTTTTTCTGTCAGTTTAAAAGTGGTGCAAAGTAACTGAAAACATTTTTTTTCTGTGGAGAAATTGTGTTTATTTTACTTTTGTGGGGTTGGCATTGTATTTTTCTGTTAACAAAGTAACTTTTGTGGACTGGTAGTGTTAAGCCAGCATTTGTTTTTTGTACTCCCTGGGAGAGAAGAACCATTTTTTGCTTCACCATGGAATAGATTACTGGTGCCATGGTCGGTCATTTTTCCAGCCTCAAAAATAAAAAAAAATAAGCAAAAAGCCTTTACCACCACAGCAGGCTAGCAATTTGCCTCAGCCACAGGTGGTTGACTCAGTTGTGGCCATTTTGTGTACCTCAGACCACTCATCTTTTACCCAGCATCTCTCTGGTGTAGCACCTCCAGCCACTATGGACCAGGGGTTAGCCACATCCTTTGTATCTGTTGGAGTCCCCCCACTGGGCAAGGGAGAGCCACTCTTGTGAGTTCTGGGAGAGGGAACAGGAGAGGTTTCACTGTTGTGTCATAATGCTGTGCCCATACCTGAAGAAGCTGCTACTGCCATTGGTAACATGGTTGGCCCCATTTTTCCTGGCAAAAAGAAACAGAAAACCAAGCATGTATCTGCTCATCCTTACTTTTCTTTGGATAGAAGTAGTTTGCTGCGTCTGGCTCAGGGTTTAATTGAAACTATTGATCTTTTTTGTAAAGTAGCTTCTGTTAAAAGAAAGAAGGATTGCTCTTTTCCTCAAGAGATTCAAGAGTGAATTTGAACAGGAAAATGCAAGGACAGAAACATTTTTCCCTCAGATTTCTGATTCAGACTCAGAGGAAAGCTCAGTTTCTGATTCTCCCCGTGGGGGGTTTCTCTTTTTCTGAGACTATTGCTAAAATGTGCCAATGTTTTCAGTGGGAGAACACATGTTTTTCAGTCCCTCAAAAAATGCTATGAGTTGTTACAGAAGGATTTTCCAGAACCTATACCCATTCCTCGTGTTCTGTCTGCTTTAGAGGATGTCTGTGTTACTGCCAGCAATATTTCCGATAGTCGGCCAGCTGCCCCTAACAAAACAGATAGGATATATAAAGTTCCTCAGTCTTTTACATTTTTATACACTATTTCCAAACCTGACCCAGCAGCTAAAGCTTTAGCTGATCCCACTGTTACTAAGCACCTAGTTAATTCCAATCCTACTCTTTCTGATAAGGATGGGAAAATTATTGACAGGTATGGGAAAAAAGTGCATACTTCCTGCAGCTTTGATTTTCAGAATTTGAATTGTCAGGCTCATATGTTAAAGTTTGTTGTGACAAATTACGAAAGTATGAGGAATGCTTTATCTGCAGTTTCTTCTTGTGAGGAAAGAAATCTGCTATAAATAACTTAGTTTCTTCTACTGCACAGGTCACTATGTTGATATTGCTTCCAGGGAAGTGGCCACTGGTACTGTTTTGAGAAAGTCTGCATTGCTGCTTTCTCAGAACCTCACATGTTAAAAATTACATTTTAAATTCTTACTTGCATATTTAGTTTTTGGTCTCTCTGCTGCAGAGGTGATCAAAAAGTGTGATGAAAAGGGCAAGCTGATCTGCGTAATCTCTAAGATTTTTCAGCAATCCTTTTCAAAAATTTCCAATTGATTTTCTATCTCCTCATCCAATTTTGGTAAAAAGTAGAATAAACGGTCTCAACAAAATACAGTTAAACAGACATTTAAGAAGAAATAGGAAGGGGGTTCAAAAAAAAGTCTCAAACTTCCCCAAACCAAGGACAGCCCAACAAGTCTGAATGACTATTCAAAAGACCTTGTGAACTCCTCCCATCCTGGCCCCTTTTTTCTTCCAGAAAGTCTGAATCTCTGCTTTTCTCTTTGGAAACAGATAGTTTCAGACAAGCAAGTTTTGAAAATCATTCATCAAAGTTACAGATGGCAGTGGGAGGAAATTCTTCCTTTCCAAGAGGTCATTCCTCATCCTCCAGATCACATTCTTTTGTTGCCACTGGTTCTTCATCACATGCTGTTCCAAGGAGCAAAAGAACCAGTTTCTTCACAACCCGCTAAATCTTCTTCTTCTTTCAAGTTTCCTAGTAACCCTACATTTAAAAGATGCTTATCACATCCCTATTCATCCTGACTTCAGGTATTTCTTAAGGTTTTATGTGACTGGATCACATTATTAGTTTTCTGTCTTACCCTTTGGACTACCCATTGCATCAAGAGTGTTCACAAAGTGTCTAGCTCCAGTTATAGCTCATTGCAGGCTACAGAGTACCTACATTTTTCTATATTTAGATGACTTGCTTATATTTGCAGAGTTTTTCAAAATTTCAAGAATCTCTCTCTTGGGTGAGATATCTCTTACACAAGTTGGGATTCCAATAGAACATTCAAAAGTCTCTTTTGATTCCTTCTCACAGGATGATGTTCCTGGGATGTCAACTATATGCCTTGGTGCAAAGAACTTTTCTTCCACAGAAAAATATAGATCTTTATATATATCTATTTCTGAGATTTTCCACTCAGAGTTTGGTCACTGCAAGGAAATACCTCTGGATTTTGGTCTGATGGCATCTATGATTTTCATGATACACATGGCAAGATTCCACATCAGAAAGATGCAGCAGTACCTGAAATCTCTTTGGTCCCAGCATCAACACCATTTTTTTCTCTTCAAATCCCATTCTATGACTCTCTTGATAACCCTGGCAAGATTTCACATGACAAGGATACAGTGGTACCAGAAATCCTTTGATACCAGCATTAACACCCTTTATCTTTTCAAATCCTAATACTGAAGATTGTCAGAAGAGAAGTCTTTCAATGGAGTTAACAGATATCCTTAAATTCAGGTCTCTCCTTCTCCTTCCCTGCTCCAAGGCAGTCAGTCACTACAGACACCTCTGATGTTGTTTGGGGAGCAGTTTCAGCAGGCATAAAAGTGTAGGGGTGTGGGACACAAAGGACAGATGATAGTACATAAATATCAAGGAGATGCTTGTCCTGATCAAGGCAGTCAGCTCTCTGAACCATCTTTGTTACCCTGGACTAGTGCAAGTGGTTACAGACAATACCATAGTCATGTGATACATCAACAAGCAAGGGGGAACCAGGTCTTATCCCGTAACCATGTTAGCATAGGGTATTGCTTTAGAGCACAGTCTTATTGTACAGGCTTTCTACATTCCATCAGAGCAAAACTGTGGGGCAGATAAGCTGAGCAGGACAAAGGCAGACCCTCACAAATGGAAATTAGATTAGGGGGTCTTCCAAGATTTGATCCATTCAGCTGTGGAGGGTTCTTCAAGTCGACTTCTTTTCCTACTTTTTGAGCAATCAACTAGCAAGATTCTTTTCCAGGACTCCATGCAAGGAGGCCTGGAAGACAGATGCCTTTTTTTTTCCTTGGACAAGAATGTTCCTGTATGCTTTTCCACCTTTCAGTGTTCTTGTGAAGATTCAGAAGGGATCTCCTAGAGCATTGTGGTGACTCCCTTCTGCTCCAGGCAACTGTGGTTCTCCTTTCTTTTGGAAGTGGCCAGGGGCTTCATCACAGACTGGATCTACTCACACAAGAACAGGGGGTGTTTTATACATTCTGACCCAAAAAAACTTATACTGACTGCCTGGAGGATAGGGTCTTAATACCTGTTAGGCACCTGTTTACTGAGGATATGCAGCACGTACTAATGGAGGTAAGAAAGCCTGCTACTAGAAAATCATATATTAGCAAATGAAAAATGTTTTCCATTTGGTGCCAAAAACATACACATCACCCAGGGCTAGTTATTCTCTGGTTCTACAATATTTGTGTGAGTTGCTATCCTTTGGCCTTTCTTATTCTTCTGTTGAGGTTCATTTATTGGCCATTTTCAGTATGCCTGCTCATGGATCCTCCTCTGTCAATGCAGTCTCATATCAAAAAGTTTTTGAAAGGGGTTTTACATAAGAAGCCTTTAAGAAAAGTAGTGGCCCCTTCATGGGATCTTAATTTTGTATTAGAAAAGCTGACACTTCTCCATTTGAACTACCTAATCTGGCTGACTTGAGGTTCTTAAGATAGAAAACAGTTTTACTGATTGCTCTGACCTCTGCAAGAAGGCTTTGTGAAATGCAAGCTATTATGGTGAGTCAGCACTATCTCATTTTAAATAGAGACAGGGATTCTTTGAGAACTAATCCTTCTTTTATGCCTATAGTGGTATCCGAGCTTACTTTAAGCCAAACTATCCATCTCCACATTACATTTCCTGAACCTAAAAAAGAGGGAGAAAGGATATTCCATAACTTGATTGTCCACAGACAACTCAAGTTCTATCTTGACAGAACTAAATATTTCAGCTCTTCAGATCAATCATTCATTTCTTGTGAAGGGAAGAGAGGACAGACTGTCAAAACAGACTTTTTCCAAATGACTGTCTAAGGCTATTATCTTTTGCTATATTCACCATAATAAAACTATTCCAGGTAGGATTAGTCCCATTCTTCTGGGGCTTTGGCTTCATCTATGGCTTTTTGGAAACATTTGGATTCTCAAAGTAATCCAGAAGCTTCTATTTGGTCCTCTATACATACTTTTACAAAGCATTATAAGCTTGATTCCTTCTTAAGGTCCAGATCAAGCTTTGCTAGGACCATTCTCCAGGGCTCCTGGACTCTTTTCCTTCCACCTCCCAAATGTAGTTAGCTAAAGTAATCTACCCATACATCTAAGGCTATTGCAGCAGTGATCAATATGACGAACATAATACAATTGTGTAAGTAAACTCACAACAATAGTAGATGTTTGAATCACTGCTGCAGTAGCTGCTCCCCCCATCCCCCTTGTTTTTTGCTGTGTTTTTTATGCAGGGGTGTGGACATTTACTATTTTGTTGCTCCTAACATTGTCCTTTCAGGACTTAGCCTTCTTCTCTCTGCTGGCAGGAAAGCTCTGAAGGGATTTGGATCCAAACTTGTCTATTAGTCAGTTCAGTTTGAGCTGCCTGACAATTTCGGTGTGTGGAAGGTGTCCTGAAGCTTTTGAATTTGGCCAGCTGTTATATCTTATAACCCATATAGCTAAGGCTACTGCAGTGGTTATCATTCAAACATATATTGTTATGGTAAGTTTACTTGCACAACTGTACATTATCTTTAAAAATTACTCCTGCTTTTAAACATGATGCAAACAATCTCACTTTATGGGCAGATTGTCAAAATTAAAAGTTTTGAATACTTTTTTCAGCATTTTTTAAAGTATACTTTCTTTGATAAGAATTTTACTGATTCACAGGAAGTGCTTTTTACACTACATTAGTATGTGTCAGAGCAGAGAGATATTGGGCCTTTGACTCAATGAAATAGAGACTGTCACTGAGGGTACACGATCTATTGACTATTAGAAAGGGGTTGTAGGGAGGATAATGACATTTCTTCAAGTATTATTGAGCCAAAAAACTCTCCATTTTCAAGAATACATGGTGTAAAGGTAAAAAGCCACCAATATTGCAGCAAAGCAAGTTTGATAATGGGGCCTACTATGTTAATTTTATGACATGCTTGAGAGATTTGTTTTTACAGTGTAAGATAACACTTTGGAGTGCATTAATTATATGCCATACGGAAATGTATAGAAATGTCACAAATTATTAAATGCTGTCTGTCCTGTGATTTGAGGGGCTAATTCCAAAAGGACAAATAGGTTGTCTGTGGCTCTTGAGTATTACAGAATGTTGACTTGAGTTACTAGTCATTGCAGTGGGTCACGGTGTGTCTTTCTAGTTTAAGCATACACAGATTGCTCATAAACTATCAAACAAATAAGAAAGACTCTACTGAAGTTCTTCTATAAGAGTTTTAGGGAAACCACAACAACCTGTTGCAGTATTTATTGCAAGCTATGTGTCGCTAGGTTGCCTGTGTCTCTAATGGACACAGGCAGCCTGTAAATGGTTCATCTCCCAGGCCCTAGCTTGCAAATGTTTATCTCCCAAGCCCCTGCTAATACTTATCAAAAGTATCAGAACTTGTCAGAGATTTGGGATGCATGGCTAGGCTTAAAAAGGCCCTTGTGGTCGTTAGCCTAGTAAACACCTATGAACTTAATCAGATTGTTTTAGATGGTACATACATTGGGGAATACTTGTTTTTTATTAATTTGTTTGGAATCCATTAACTGACTTTTCTGTAACTGTCTCAGTAACCAAAACTGGACTTTAAGATTGTGCTACCTTTCCGTTGCTCTTATCTCTCTGTTGACCTAAGGTAGATTGAAATAACTACATGAGTGAACAGAACCATTATTTGATGGTAGCACTATAGAAATAAAAGAACCATTTTTACTTTGAAAAGTAAAATATTACCAAAATTAGGATTTTACAGAGAAACACTTTCACGTTCCACGTTAGAGAACAAATGGGGCTGGGACACCTGTCGTTTCTGGTCATCCTTGGATAACTCTGGGTAAGAGTATATCTGTTCGGCCAGTTAGTGCTCTGATGCTTCTTTGAAGGCTTATTTGACTATGAAATGTTAAAAGAGGTTTTGTATTGTTATTTTATCCCAACTGATTTGAGTATTTAAGTTTATATAAATTGTTCATGTTTTGAGATATATAACTTGCAATATTATGATAATATTGTTTATCAGTAATTTATTAATGAGTTGAGTTCTATGATGCCATATAATGGTTAATGGAAAGTAGTTCAATAACTTTTTGCTAGAGGGTAGATGATTTTTTTCCTTGGAATATTAGTGGATGACAAATCCAACTAAAAATCAGATAATAGGCTATGTAAGGAACTTTAAGCCTTGGGATGCAGCAGTACAAGAAATGGATCTGGATAAATAGGAATATAAGGGATTAGATGAATGTTATTGGTCATTTGGTGTTGTTTCGGCTTTTGTGGGGTATATGTATGTCACACAAATACCCGCGGTGGTGGTGCTGCGATAGCGTTGTCGCCTCACAGTAAGACGCTGTCCGGTTCTATTCTCAGCTAGAGCGTCTTCTGCGTGGAGACGTGCATGAATGGGCGTACCTTCGTTGAAGGTTGTGCATCAGACCTGGCAAGCCGGTATGTAAAAATCAACTGCCAATCATTAGCAGACCGGAGTTCCGCTGTGGCGACCCCTAACCTTGAAAAGCCGAAAGACACAAACAAACAAATGTATGTCACACAAATATGCAACAAAGTCTAGAAGATTTAGGGTTTTTGCTTGGAAGTGTTGACAGGTATTTTTACACCCCAAATAGATTCCAAATGAGTTGGCAGGCTTAAAAGTTTCCCTGCAGACTACTCTGTCAGAGATACTGGGTGAGCAAATTGGTGTAACTAAGGAAATGATTCTTTGAGCTATGATACAGAATCATAATTGCCTAGACATAGTAAGGCCTTACCGAGTCTAATTATGGTGGCTGCCAAAAAGGCAATTAGTAGAAAATTTTATTTATTTATTTATTTATATTTGTTGACCGGGAGTGTCCGACTGGAAGTAGGTCCATTTTCAGCGGAAGCCCGAGGAGAAAAGCTCCACAGTTAAAATATACAGACAGTAGTTACATTGGATTTACATGGCAATTAACAATTTGATCAACATAGCAGTTAACAATTACAAACATAGTTACAGATGAAGAACATAATACATCAGTAGACAACTAGAATCTTTATCATCTGCGAAATACATAGCAGACATTAACAATTGTTATGATAAGAAGTTCCTGCTGTATAATAAGTAGTTAGGCTTATGAGCATCCGAGCTTGCTATAATCAAGGTAGTTAGTGGGGTGGAAAGAAAGGTAGTGGGTGGATGGGGTGGATGATATTAGAGGGGGAGTTGCAAGGGCATAGCCAGCATGTTTTTAGGTATGTATACTTAAAATTGAAATCTAAGTCTAAACCAACTGTACTAGAAGTAGTGAATATAGTAACAGAGATAAAACAACTGGAAATGGGATCTTTAGAAAAGGGTAGAGGCAAATTACATAGGAAAAAAGGGAATTGTGGGAACAATACATGCAGAGGAGGAATGATGTTTAAAAGAAGGCAAGATTTGAATGAGCTGCTTGACAAATAACAATGACTGGATAGATTATAAGTGATTTGTGATGTATAATGTTTGCAGCTAAAATTATGTCAGCATGGTTTGTTTTCATTTATATAAATATATGATTGCCTATGTCATACGTGATCATTTAATAAAGATGTTTCTTGTTTAAAAAAAAGATAGGGAATGACATTACTTGTATATAAACCATGCCCATTGGTGGTGGAACAAACATTAATAGGCCACTGGGGTTGTTTTGTAGGACTGAAAGGCTTTATTGTAGTATTTTGAGATACTGGCATTTGTATACCTCCAGGCATATCTCAGAGGGAGCTCCAGATAATGCTGAGGGAAAAGTAGTTAGGAGAATTTGCTCTTGTAGCTGAGAAACCAGAATATAATAAGCAAATGCATCTGAAGTCAGAACCCCTAAGTCTATCAAAATCTCAAAGTTAGGTAAATATGCGACACGTATGCTAACATCATGGGTTTAACTGATGTCTTTACTACTAGAATGGAGGTTTCTCAGTGTATATATATATATATATATATATATATATATATATATATATATATATATATATTTATATATAGATAGATATAGATATAGATATATGTACTACTCAAGAATCTATCAAGCTAGATCTCATATAAATAAGGTGTATAGATCTAATTGAGACGAGTACCAGTAAGAATGAAAGGGAAGGTCTACAAGAGGGTAGTGAGACCAGTTATGTTATATGGGTCGGAGTCAGTGGCATTGACAAAAAGGGGGTTTATATTAGAATACCGAACTTTCAAAATTTCGAGTGTTCTAATATCGAACCCTATCAATCGAAAATTTAAAACATCGAACATACAGAACAGCAAATTTTTTCCTAGGGAAAAAATTTGCTGTTCCAAAACACATACATACAACACAAGCACACCAAACAAACAGCAATCAACACACATACACCTAAACTCTTACACCTAACCCTACACTAAACTATACATACACCACTAATTATCCACTTACCTTAACCAAAACCCTAACCCTAAGGTCCGTCACTATTGCACAGTCACCTCACTCGTGCCCTAACCCTAACTCGCCTACCTCGCCCTTATCCTCATGTCCACACAATCGCACACTTACCTGAACCCGACCTGTAACTTTCCACCACAGCACTACAAATACCGAAGCAACAGAAACGGACAACAAAATTCTTTCCCTAGGAAAAAATGTGGTTTTCTGTTTCTTCGATATTTTCAGCGTTTGCTGAAAATGGGTCGATATTAGAACACTCGAAATTTTGAATGTTCGGTGTTCTAATATAGACCACAAAAAGGCAGGAGTCAGAGCTGGACATGGCAGAGTTAAAGATGTTAAGATTTGCACTAGGTGTGACGAGGCTGGACAGGATTAGGAGTAAGTATATTAGAGGGTCAGCTCAGGTTGGAAGGTTTGGAGACAAAGCCAGAGAGGCAAGATTACATTGGTTTGGACATGCGCTAAGGATGGAGGGATGCTGAGTATATTGGGAAAAAGATGCTAAGGATGAAGCTGCCAGGTAACAGAAAAATAGGAAGGCCTAAGATAAGGTTTATGGATGTGGTGAGAGAGGACATGCAGGTGGTTGGTGTGACAGAGCAAGATGCAGAGGACAGGAAGAAATGGAAACTGTTGATCTGCTGTGGTGACCCTAATGGGAGCAGCCAAAAGAAGAAGAAGAACTAATGGACATGTTTTTTGTGGTTAGGGAAGTGAAGATGCTTCCTAAAATAATTTCTTCTTCTTGTGCACCATTAGCGTGCATAGGATCACAGATTGTTCATAGGCTAATGATCACTATGGCACTTACAAGTCTAGCTGTGCACCTTAAACAATTTCAATCTCAAGTATCATGGGTATCTTATAAGGAGGACATATTAGTAGGGTGTTAACTAAGGATTTGTGGGGTGTTATTTAAGATAATGCTTTTCTTATTGATGGCCTCTGTCCATAAGGAACATGGGGGCCAGACCGGACTTAAATTTAGGACTTCCCATCCATTTGTCAATGTTTCATTTGAAGAGGGTCAGGGATGAACTCTCTTTTACATGAATGGGGAGCCTATTCCATTGTGCAGGGATCCTTTATGACACACATCTGCCTCTTTCCAGCACTTTTTTGTGTTTGTTACAAGTGAAGTTCAGATCCCTGGATTTAGTGTTTCTGGTGTTGTTTGTTTTGTGCATGTGCAACAAACTTATCAGGGCCGGGTCTGAAGAAGCACTGTAAGCCAGGCAAAGATCCCCTGTCAGCTGTCTGTTATCATAATTTGGTTTATTCTTAATATGAATCTGATGATAATAGCTAGTATATTTTGTGGATATTAACAAATTTATTTTGGGATGGATTCATGAATGCCTACACTAAGTGTACACAATCTTTATTCAGGAACATCCCTACCATATTTTTTGTGCTGTCTATTCACTCAGAAAGATTACACTAAGTATACGCATAGTCTACACTTTGTGGTAACCTTTATGAATCCCCCTCGATATTTAATGCTGCAAGAAAATCAGTAGGAAAACTAAAATTAGGAGGAAGAAGATGAGAGTTATGCTTGTATTATCTATTCACTCAGAATGGCGTATATTTAATGTAGGCAATCATGAATCCAGCAGGTTCAGACTGTTTGGAACCAATATAAAAAAAAAGCTACATGATTATTTGGTAGGTCTGAAGCTGTCAAATGCTATGGGGGAACAAGAAGTATCTTTATGAACCCGTTAATACAGAATGAAGTTTTGAGGGGGTGTTGTAAAAATGGTATACCTGTTGCACTGTGGAAAAATAATGTAGAGAAGGCAGTACCATATCTGGTAAATCTGTTTGGTCAAGTAAACGTCTTTAAGGAGCTACATTCTTCTTAGAAGTAGGAGGTGGTATCAGTTACACGTGTAAAGGATGCAGATGCTAGCTTGCCAACTTCCTATAGACCCATTTTGGTTCTGAATCATGATTATAAGTTATTTGTGTTTAGTATAGCAACTTTGCTTGCAATGATAAACCCAATTGTAAACTATCAGTGTGGGTTTGTAAAGGATACGTACACATCTGATAAAATTTTGAAGTCTGGGGTGCTTATGAAGATGGCCCACGTAGCGCAGATAGAGATGGTGATAATGAGCATAGATGCCAAGAAAGTTTTTATAGGGTCTACTGGCTTTAATTACTATTATTTAACAAAGGCTTTGTTGGTATTCTTTCTCAATAAAGAGTTCTGTGATATAATCATGGTCATTTATGTGTCATTCACAGCTAGAGTTAAAACCTATGTCCACTGTCATCTTGTTTGTATTAAAGTCTAAGAAGTGAGGTTACAGCTTCCTGTTTTTCCCCAGTGACATCATTGCAAGGAAACTGCATATTTTAAATTATTTTTATACATTAACGAGATTATGAAAATGTTCCCTGATGGTGGAAAAGTACTGATCGGCAGTTTATGCACTGCATGCTAAGGTAAGTTTCAGAATGTTGATAAATCACTTCAAAGCTGCTGAGACATTTAAGAAAACAAGGTGATCCTTCACTGATGTCACCATAGCCTTATCCTATGTAAATCAGCTTATTCTTTACAGTACACACACACACACACACACACACACACACACACACACACACACACACACACACACATATATCTATGTGTGTGTGTGTGTGTGTGTGTGTGTGTGTGTGTGTGTGTATATATATATATATATATATATATATATATATATATATATATATATAATTTTTTTTTTTTTTTTACATTTAAAAACAAAGGATCACAAGCTTGCCAGCAAGTAAGAATTTCAGAAGTACAAAAAGTTGTATATCAACATAGTTTAATCCAAAGTGTACTTGCCAAGTTTTTCAAACTCCTGTCCTTCACACTGTGGGCTGTTCAAAGATAGCCAGGAGCTTGAAATGAATGTTCTGAATTGTCTTATTAAATATTTATTTTATTTAACATTTGTTAACCAGGAAAGTCTTACTTGGAACAAAGCCAGTTTTCAGCGGAGGCCCGGGGAGAAAGGTTCCAGATGCATGTCTTTGTAACATGGGAGGAAACTGGAGCACCTGGAGGAAACCCACACAAATGCAGGGAGGACATGCAGACTCCACACAGAAGTCACCCCAGCCAGGAGTGGCCTTATGTCAACTGGTGTCCTAGGCAAAAGGGCTCCACGGCGCCCCCACCACACCACCCGGTGCCCCCATCCTGGTCTACCTACACCAAATAAACACTGAAAAACTCCCCTGCTAGAGCGGCACCCTAGATGGCTGCCTAGTTGGCCTATGCCTAAGGCCGGCTATGACACCTGCCGAGAATCAAACCGGAGAAACTCTTGCTTTGAGGCGACAATGCTACCGCTGCACCACTGCGTCGTCCAATACATTTTATAATAGTACAGGAAAATTCAGCATGAGAGTTCTAACTCATTGACTAGCTCTCTATACCAACATTTGTCTACTCACAGGTAATTAACTACATCTTCATTTCTATGCATGTCAGCAGGTACATGTGGTTTGCATATAATGGCATTGTGGGTATATAGGTGGCAGCTGGGATTTATGTAAGACGGTGCAAGGTTATGTAATCTGAGGGGTGGGGACTACCAGAAAACCTATAGTCTCAGTAAGATGAGCTTAAATAGGGTATAGGATGAAATGCATTTTTTGGGAGTGGGGGGCTAATAATCGCCCTTAAGTTAAATCATGTTAGGCAAAGTGAAAAGGCTTTACAGGAGGCCATAATAAGATTCTTGGGGACACTGGATGAAGAGTAAATTTCAGACATAATGAAGTAATCATTTATATGGCAATAGTAACACTGTATTTGAGATACTGTCCACAAATGTGGAGGATGTAATGACAGAGTGAAATAAGGCTGGTAGGATATACATAGTGCAGATCTAAAAACAGTGAAGGTATGAGGCTCTGGGGTGTGTCTAGAGAGACATTAATGCTGAAATGTGATGAAAGAAAACAAAGGGGGAAAATTATTTGGACAAGTTGTATCAGAGTCAAGTGAGAGAGGCAGAAGTGGACATGAGTGGCAGCAGCCAGGGGGATGTTTCCAGTTAGATTAGAGAAAAATGCTACTTTATAAGGGGACTTAACAAGGCATAGTAAGACCCTGGAATTAACTGCATGAAGCAGCGTGAGTCATCAGTGAGTTTCAGAGTCACATAGGAATGAATATAGAAAAGTTAAACAAGGTATGGGAGAGGCAGCTGCATGAGGCTAGGTGCAACACTTGGACATCCTCAATAGGATATGATCTTTTTCTGTCAACATCTGCACATTTTCTTATGTTCTGAGGTGGATGATTCAGGTAACAACAAACCTTTAAGCAGAAACATTTAAAGCATTTTCCAAACCATGGCCCTTGCAATTTGTCTGCTTGAAACTGATACATACTTTACTGTAATATAGGCATCCATTAGACTGTGAAACAGAAGGAACTGTAAATGAGAAGTGGCCATCTTGTGCCTCCCTCTTAATTAATATTTAGAATGATTCTACGGCCTTGTGATTTCTCCTTTCTATTTAAATTTTGACACTGGATTGGGATGCATAACTGTAACCACCTTACTTTACCCTAGTGCTTCCTTGAAACAGTAGGACCAAGCCTGCATCAATGATATCCACTCTGACTTCTGTCTACCACTCTGTTTGCTAGCCCAAACCTCAATGTCTGTCTCAGATTCTCAGCCGCAAGAGAAGGAGTGAAATTTTACTGAACAGTCCTATGGACTGATTTGATGGCTCATAGTGCTTGTTAGCAAAGAAAACACACAGACTCTTCAAAAATTAACAGCCATTATATTTTCTATTGTTCCTTTCCATACTTCTCAACCTGCAGATATTAAAAACAAGAATCAAAGGCCCTTGAAAAATAGGTACATTCAGTTAAAAATCTGGACATAGAATTAGCGAACAAACTGAATACCAAATAGCACATAATTATTCCTACTTCCAGTAGAAACGTGGGATATTACTCAAAACATGTTTAAAAAACAGAGTGAGAAAAATGATAAGAAATATAAGCACATTATCAAAAAGAGGGTCTATATTAAATCATTGAACGCTTAGAAAAGTGAACAATGATTTATCGACCCCATGTAAGTGAAAGATTACAAACTCGAATGTTTAGAACAGCGATTTTTTTTTCCAAGGGAAAAATAATCGCTGTTCCAAAAAAAAAAAAAACACATAAAGTGTTACCATCTGCAGATAATGTGGCATTACAGGGCAGTCTCTGAATAGGGACTTCAGCAAATAATAAGGAACAGGAATGCAAAGCTGAGGGTCTATGGGTTGAAATGAAATACAAACATGACAGTGGTCATGGCAGCAGATGGACGAAATCAGAGCTACTCAAGAAGGATACCATGTGGCATTCTACAACCCATCACAGCACTGAAACAGAGCAATGACCCATCTCTACAAGATTCAGTGGGTAGGCTAGATAGAGGCTTCAGCGGCTACATTGTGGACCCCACCACAGAGGCTAGAAAAAGGAATATGACCCTCATATACACACAATACTACCAACAAAGCAGGGATGCTATCATTAGTAACTGCATCATAATAGAGGACAACAGACAGCTTAGGGAGATTCTCAGCACAGGTCCCAGCTACACCTTAAAGAAAGCTAAAAACATTAGGGATTTCATTGATGGTAATTGTTAAGATGCAACTCAATTACCTAGAGGCATTCACAGATGCAGCCCCTCTGACTGCAGATACTGCCGCTAATGAGTAATTCCAATCATTTCCAGCACCCCAGAACCAGAAACCGCTACACTAACACAATCCCAGGGAAATGCAGGAGTGAGAATGTGGTTTACCGTGTGCAGTACAAGTCTTGTAATGCATTTTATATGGTAAAGACTGCTAATAAATTAAACAGACACATTGCAGAGAACTTCATACCTGGATTACCCAACATAAGCCTGATGTTCTTGCTGTAACTGAAACCTGGCTTAAGCCCAGCATGAACGATTCCAAAGTTATACCTCCTGGCTATAACATCATCCATAATGACCATATGAAAGGTGGTATTGCTTTAATATCTTCCCAATGCCTACAACTTTCCCCCTTACAACAATCAAACACCAACAATCAGTCCAGCAGAGCTTCTTATTGCTTTCCTCAAAATAAACAATTATAAACAAATACGCATTACTGTCCTTTATATCCCTCCTGGTGACAATGCAGCTATACTGGAAGATATCCTACACTGGCTATGTATACAGTTATTTAATTTATTTATTTATTTCAGTTTGGTGACCGGATTAAGTCCACTGGACCCATGAGTGCCCGTTTTCAGTGGAGGCCTGGGGAGAAAAGCTCCAATATAACATAAGCAGTAAAGATACAAAAGTAAGTAAGTTACATAATAAGTACAGTTTACATGAATGTACATTCTATATCAGGCTTGGTTGACAAAGATAATTTTGTTGTATCTGGATGGCTGTACTGTAGAGATTCATTTAAGAATATATCTTCATAACAATTGAAGTGTAGAAACATTATACATAACAATCGATTAAAGTAAGGAGACAGTTTACATGCATTCATTTGACATAAGAAGATATTTACAATATTTACAAAGTAGATATAGTGTCTTGAGAAGCAATTGCAAAGAGCTCGAGTCAGCTCAGGGAAATAGTTGTTGGGGTGTTAGAGAGATTAGGAGCCTAGGAGTAACACCTCCTTAGGGCAATTGTTAGAAAGAATTAGACAGGGTGAAAGCAGGTGCATTTCCATTTGGAGTACACGTAAGTGAAAAGCTGGGTTTTAAAGTTTTCTGAGTTAGTTATTGTCCTAAGAGTGGATGGGAGAGAATTCCATTTCTTGCCTAGTGAGAAAGAGAGGAGAAGATGGCCATCAGGCCGTTTTGGTTTGTGGATAGTAATTAGGTTTTGATTTTCAGATCTAAGAGGTCTATTGGGGGTGTAGGGGGGGGGATGTTTGTTAGAGCTGGACATTTATTTGGGTGAAATACAAGTCTGTGTGCTTTGGTAAGTTGGAGGTAGTCTAGATAATTAAGGAGTTCTAGCCAGTTAAGAGAATTAAGGGCATGGCAGTGATGGGTGGAATTTTTGGATCTGGAGGCAAATTTGGAGATTTTGTTATAGCAGTTTTCCAAGTTTAGAGGTGTTGGTGGCAGTCAAGATAGTTAGAAGAGGGTCTTCATATAACAGGGGTGGGAGGAGGTAAGTAGTAGCTAAAGTATGTCTAGTGGAGTTTGAGAGAAAGAGGTTGTTCCTGTAAAGCAAACCTAACTTTCATAACAATTTCCACAAGAAAAAAAATTTACTAGCTGATGTGAATGTCAGCTGGTTGAAGATAAACTCTAACTCCCCTACATCTAGTAAATCCAAGGAAAAAGGCAACTGTATTGCACCAAAACTCACTGTTTATTACAATTTAGTGCTTTCGTCCCAGTAATGTGGACTTCATCAGAATAAATAAGTCACAATAACCACAAACTTATATATATTTAAAAATTACATGCTTCTAAACGTCCTTCCAATTATATTCGAATACTCATTAAAATTTAATTTGATTACATCTGAACCCCTTCAGATTCATTCAATACATTTAGACTGGATGCTAGTATCAGACCCAAGCAAATACTCCATCACAGGTACAATGTCAGAGTCTCTCAGTGATCATCTCCCAATCTATAAAACTAGACATCTCACACATCCAGCTAAACAGACTGTTTATAAAACATAAAAGAAGGCACTGGTTAGGCAGGTCGGATCTCAGCCGAAAAAAGTTTATTGTAGACAAAGAGGCACACTGACAATGTTAAATCCACGCAAACGCTTTCACTTTTTCACCACGTTTTAGTCCTATAACTTCATCAGCGTACCAACAGTTAAAACCCTAACTATATGCACAATTTAAAAAAGTTAAAGTGTTTGGATTTAGCATTGCTGTCAGTGTGCTTCTGTGTCTACAATAAACTTTTTTCAACTGAGATCCGACTTGCCTAACCAGTGCCTTCTTTTTGGTTTTATTGGCTGACTTGTTTCATAGATTCATAGATTCATAGATTAGTACTAGGCTAACTGCCCTTGCGAGCCATTTTAAGCCTAGCCAATTATCCCTTGTGAGACTCAAACCCTGCACCTTGTGTTTGCAAGGCAAACACCTTAACCATTAGGCCACCCTCCCAACCCTCAAGGCACTTAACCTTTTTATTCTTTGTTTATAAAACATCACATAACCTTTCCAAGTTTACCCCAGAAACGTTCATTACTACACTTTCATCTACTAACTAGAACATCTTAAAAATCCTCCCCTTAGATGATGCTGTAATGGAATTCAATACAGCTATTCTAAATATCCTAAATATCCTTGCACCTCCTAGATGGAAGAGAATGAAAACAAATAATGCAATTTGGCTAGCCAAATGAGTAGAAGGCTAATTCAGTATAGAGATAAAAGCATGGAAAGAATTGTAAAAACATAAAACACCTCAATATCTTGACAACTTCAGAATGCTTCGCAATTGCACTGAAAATCAAATAACTGAACACAAAAAACTATACTATAATAACTTTCAGAATAATACTAAACACAACCCTAAACATTTTGGACATCCATTAAAGAAATCTTACATCCTGGCCAAAAATGTTACCCCAAACCCCTCTCATGATAACTCATCACTTGAAATTGCAATACAGTTCAACTCTTATTTTATAGATAGTATAGCATCTCTAACTAAGGATTCTTCAACATCTAATCCCAACTCTGCCCAACAGCTGCATATACCACATCCACTTTCACCTTCAAAACTGTGCCCACATTCTGTATAAAACTACTCTTAAACAAACTTAAACAGTGCTCTTCTTCAGCTGATGACCTTCCAAGTGAATGACCAAGAAAAGCAGCCAGTAGCATTGCCTATTGTGTCTCAATCCTTTATAAATAGATCAATCCAGGAATCCCATGTTCCCTCTCTCTCTCTCTGGGAAAATTCACACATCATCCCTTTGCACAAAAGAGGAAATTTAATGGACATTAATAACTTTAGACCGATAGCAATCTTACCTCCCCTTGCCAAAATACTTGAACAATGTATTCAAAAAAATTGCTAGACTATCTCCTGCAGGAAGAAATATTATCCTCATGCACAACACGGCTTCCATCCTTCCCATAATACTAGCACTGCCCTTATAACGTATATAGATACTGTCAATAAAGCTAGAGATAACGGCAAACTAGTCTCTTCCTTATTTCTAGACTTGTCTAAAGCCTTCGACACAGTTTGCCACAACAAAATTCTACTTGAAATGTCCTCACTAAGCCTCTTTTAGCCCACCCTTCTGTGGTTCAAAAGCTACTTGTCTAATATGTATCAGTCAGTAAAGTGGGAGTCCACCCTCTCTGCTTAGCTCCCAGTCACCATCGGTGTACCAAAAGACTTTATCCTTGGTCCCCTGTTCTTTAACATTTTCACCAACACACTCTATACTTCCACACAACAGTCCACCCTAATACAATACACAGATGATTCCACTCTCATTTGTATGTCTGACAACATGGTATACCTCCAAAAAATTACTCATGAAGCTTTAATACCCACAGAAACATTGTTTCATAACTCACAACTCATGCTCAACCCAAACAAGACCAAACTACTACTTTTTTTCCCCAAATCCCTCTCTTATGAAAAAACAAAATGTAAAGTCCTCTCTCTTGATAATGCAAGCATTGAAGCCACTTCTCATAGCAAACTTTTAAGTGTAATAGTGGATGATAATCATACATCTGACCTGCATATACAAAATTGCTTAAGAAAAACTCATCAAAAACTAGGGATGCTTTACATCCAGGATTCACAAAAATTAAAACTTGAACAATGCTATGACAAAGTTGCTACATTTGTAGCACATACCCCTTTCAGAACCTACCACTGTATAGCACTGAAAAGCCAAAATTGGTTAAAACTGCCACATCAACAAACATATACACAACATCTTACAACCTATAAAATTATCCAGCATCCATCTGCCTGTCCACCACTAAAAAAACATTCTACACAGCTATGTTCCCAGTCGGTCATTGTGATCCAGTGATCAAACATCCCGTCTATCTACAAGACTAGCAAATCTGCTGGGCATTGTCTGTACTCATACAAGTTTGCTAAGGCCTGGAACTCCTTACCTGTATCCATCAGGTCTATCTCCTCCCTCCCATCTTTCAAAACCACTTTGAAAGACCTCCTACCTAAAATCTGTCCTTGTTATTGTTCAAATCCAGCATAAATTATATTCTTAAATGTGAACAAGGACCTTTTCATTCCTCGTACTTACTTACTCTCCCTTCTTCACGTACTTCCTTACTGCTATCTAAATCTCTTCCCTGACTTTCTCTTTAAATATACCATAAGCCTGTTTTTCCCTCACCTCATGTTGCAATTCCTATTTGTATTAGACTAACACCTTTATTTTCTCTAAAAACTGTCTAAAGTTTCTCTAATCTTGTATCAATGTTAACTGATGTTTTATATTATGTGTAATTTGTTATAATTGTTTAAACTGCAAATATTTTTGTTTTATTTTTGAAGATTGTAAAATCATTGTTCTTAAAATGTTTTGTAATAATTTGGAACTTTTCTCCTCGGGCCTCTGCTGAAAATGGGTTTTTATCCAAACACACTTTCCCGGTAATCAAATATCAATAAATAAACAATAAATTAAACATCCTCAGAAACCCACTGGCTAGACACCTTAATGATATTCTAGACCAAGGTGGTTTTACATTTCTGATTTTAGACAAAGTTTTTTTTTTTTGAGGCTTTGGGGGTAATAAAAATGCCTTACTAGAAAAATGTGAACTACCCTGGAAAATTAAACATGATCAGTACAGAACTACCCAGGGCTAAATACCAGCTGTTCTATTAAGAATGCTTTAACCCTCATAAACCTCATTCACTGAGTATAGCACTAATGGTTCTTAGAACAGGCCTGACTAATTTCCTGTTATAGATACAACTGGGTCACCACAGCAATACTGGTTACTAATGGACAGCAAGACTGTCACCCAAACTGACTCAATGAGATACTACAGTGGCCATCCACAATAAGCTTTAAACTTACAAGTTCAGGACACATTCATGATTACGATCTTATTATATCTCAGGAGAATTTGTGGAATTTATTTTTATTTATATTTCTAATTTTAATTTTTTTTTGACTGAAATGGTCAGTAGCCCCATAAAAGTGGACCAGCATGTGAATGCTGGAATTTTAAAATACTTTTTATCATCTGTTGTATTTTTTTAGCATTGTGTAAATGCTCGTTTTAAATATTTTCTCAGAATGATAGAGCTGATGAAGGTGCCCCAAATCACTTTCATATTGTGCGTCAGTGTTTGATAACACTTGACTGTGGCCTAAAATTTAAAATGTTATTTCTTTTTTTTTTCACTTATTTGAGAGGTGCAAACACTATGGATAGACCTGCTCATGTCTGGTTGGCTGAAAGACCAATGCATGCTAATTATGTGAAAGCTAGACACCCAGTCTGATGTGAGACAGGTTCAGGCCAATCATAGCTCCCGTGCTAATTAGGAAGAAACTGAGAACTGAGATAAAAAAATAGTGGAGCAGGTTTACAGATTCAAATATGTGGGAGGAGAGGTTGAGGAGAAGGGAAGTCTGAATGACAAGATCAAATAAGAGGTATTGCTGCCAACTATCACAGTGTCAGGGGTAGTGTGTGACAGAATGTCAAAGAAGCTGAAAGGTAAGGTGTACAAAACAGTGGTGTGATCAGTGCTTCTATATGGCACAGAAACCTGGGCAGTGACGGCAGAGCAGCTGAGGAAGCTTGAAGTGATGGACATTAAGTGCCTGCAGTGGGTAGTAGGAAGCAGACTGTATGATAGATGAAGAAATGGAGATATCATACTGGAAGCTAAAGTAGACCCAACTTCAGAAAAGGTCAAGAAAAACAGATCAAGGTGGTTCTGTCTCATGTGCAGAACAGCAGAATAACATTTAGTAAAGCAGACTTTGGAAAGATAGAAGAAGGCAAGAGATGAGGAGGGAGTCCAACCAAGAGATGTATGAAACGCGTGACAGAAGGCCTGTGACCTCAGGCATGACTACTGAACAAGGTAAGAGAGTGGCCCTGAATCAAGAGAGATGGCATCAGTTGGCACAACTCCCCAGCCCTATGTAAGAAAATTTGGGAAAGGGAGTTGATGCTAATGATGATGATGATGATGACCACTACCTTAAAAAGAAGCAGCCTCCATTACTTGCCTTCGCCTCCCATCATGGTGAGGATGGAAATAGAGATGCTTATACTGCATGTGGACTGTCTGCAAAGGAATGAAACCACCTTTGGTCTCTTTGCAAGTTTCAGACATAACATAATCTATAGTTTTAGAACAGAGAAATGGAATAAAAGAAATAACTTATTCATACTGCTATTTTTGACAAGGATAAATAACATTTTTTATTAATCAGTTAAACCCACTCTTTTCAGAGGTGACCAGGAAACACTGTCTGGTTTAATGACTTGTACAGAATCACACAGCAAGCTTGTTAATGGTGCCTAGCCTTAATCCTCTGCAATCACTGCCAAACAACAACATCACAGAGCATCATTATACAGCTAAGAAAAAGCAATGAGAAAGACAAAACACAGGTACCAGATGAACAGCTCAGTCTTCACCTCAGAGCCAATAGTATGTATAAAAAGTCGAACTGCCACAGTAGAAGGAAAATTCTTTATTGCAAGGATAACGTGAGCACTTTCACGACCTTCCAGGTCGCTTCATCAGACTTAATAAAACATCCCATGCCTTCCTTGCTATATATACTTTCAAAGTGACCAATCAGTTAAGACAAACAATTAAATATTTATATCAGATTCAATTAATTTAAAAATAGTAGAAAGAAACATAAATAGACATAGAACTGTTAAAAACAGTATGCAATTTCAAATTTGAATGCCTATAGAACCATGTAGAAGGGAAATAGTGCTTTAAGGCTCTTGCCTTTAAAAATGGTTTCAAAGAAACAGCTTCATTGATGCCTGGGGGTTTGTCTGCAAATGTCGACTTTTTATACATTCTATAAGAAAAAGCAATACTTGTGCACATGTGGTTAGATTTATTACTGGATAACTATTACTTAGCCAAGATATTTTCAATATATTTTATATAGATTTATAGGTTCGTAGGACAATACTAGGCTATTGGCCCGGAGGCCCTTATAAGCCTAGCCATCACTTTCACACATGTTCCCACAAAGTCAGCACCTGTTTCTCCTGTCCAGCAGGGACACAGGTGGGATCCCAGGGGTGTATTTTCTGTTTCCTATCCAGTCATCCAGGTTCTTCTTAAAGAGGGGTAGTGAGGTACTCTGCTTGGCTTGGAGAGGGAGTCTATTCCACAGATGGGGGAGTCTTTGAGACACAAATATATCCCACCAACAAGTTCTATTAATGTCACAGACCAGGTTGAGGCCTTGTGTGCAGGTTGCGTGAATGGAGTTTGATTTACAGATATGCAGGAATTCCATCAAGGCTGGGTCTGAGACTGCCCTGTATGGCAGACACAGGTCACCTCTGAGCAGTCTGTACAAGACTGAGTAGAGGGACAGGGCTTTTCGCCTATCTGTATAGGACAGGTGCTTGAGACCCAGGAACCTCTGTGGTCTCTCCAACTGCTGCATGTGCTTGGCAAGGTACATGCCGAAGGGGCATTGCATTCAATAATGGATCTAATAAGGGAGGAGTGCAGGGATGTTATGACCTCCTTGTTTCTGGATGAAATACCCTTACTTATGAGGTGGCCATGTAGAAAGCCTTCTGTACAGTGGAGTCAATGTGGTGGTCAAAAGTCAGTTTGCTATCAACCTGGGTGCCCAAGTCCCTCGCAACTGATTGCGTGCCTAGCACATTATTAATGTGATAATTAGTGGGGGTGCCATTTTCCCCATAGGAATTCAGTTTGAGGACATGCTTCTGCCACCAGTCATTAGTTTGTGTAAGGCCTTCTTAGAGGATGTTCACATCACTAGGGGAATTTAAGACAGCACCCAACTTGCAGTCATCTACAAACTTGGTCAGCCACAGACCACTGGTTTTGGCCTGCACCTCAGAAAAGTATATCCCAAACAGTAGAGGCCCCAAGACCGATCTCTGGGGTATGTCACTCATTACGTGTCTACTACTAGAGGTGGCTTCCACTATTTTTACTGATTGAGTTCTATCAGTGAGCCAGTTAGCTATTCATCTGGTAACATACAGGTTGATGCCTAGCTGGGAGAGTTTATCTATTATGCCCGAGTGGGGAATAGTGCCAACTGCCATAAACTATTGTTTCTTTGAGTCAGAGTAAAGAAACAATAGAAATAAGAAGAAAAGTGTCCAACAAATAAATACATTCCCAAATAGTCTTTCTTATTTTATATAGAATTTGTAGACCAATTTGTTCCTGTCTTAACAGATTTGCAGTGTTATTTTTGCTTGTTTATTGTGAGAGCAGAAGAATACCCCAGTCTATATCACACATCACAATAATATTTATTTTAATGTCAGAAAAAAAAACAGAAAAAGGGATTGAATTAGATCTAGAATTTTCTTAACACTGATTATAAATATCAGCAAAAATGGACAAATTATTTTGTTTTAAAAGCTGTTCCAAGTGTAATTTCATTTAAACAGTATGTCAGGATGGATGTGATTCAAATAAAATGATGTTTGAGGTGTGTGTGTGTGTGTGTGTGTGTGTGTGTGTGTGTGTGTGTGTGCGCGTGTGTGCACGTGTGTGCGCGTGTGTGTGCGTGTGTGCTCATGTGTGCGCGTGTGTGTGTGTGTGTGTGTCTGTATCTTTGTTTAATTTTTTTATGTTATGATTCCCCTGATGGTCTCAGGATCTTAAAGTTTACAATGATCTTACAAATGCTCATCTATATATCTCTCTAGAGATGAAACCTGAGCAGTGGCATCCTACAGTCTGTTATATTGCAGTGATGTGCTTTGTCTGGCTTATATCATAGTTGGCATCCCCAGGCGCAACTTTGCAATGACTTGAAATATACTGTTAATGTAGTATGGTTTGTGTTCTCAGGCTAAACTTCCCCAGCTGCACAGAACCACTCAGACAGCCCCAAAACACATCATCATAGTGAAGAAGTCCACTTTCTCTCTGTTTGAAAGTGTAAAACATGCAATTAGTGAATCCTTCTTTACATACCTCTCAAGTTTGCATGATTTTCTGGAACATACCTTATTTTGTCTTAAAAAATCAATGTTTTTTTTTAGAAAATGTGGTAGACTGCAATCAACAAATGATGACTATCATTACAGTTTCAGACTTATTTTATTTTAAATGCATGCTAATTCATGTTGTCTTATTTTGTCAGATTTCTATGCTAGTAGTATCAATATTTAAATTGTCCTTGATTTGGGACCTTTGCCAGTGATAATTTTTTGGATTTGTCCCCAGTTCTGGAGAAGATGAGGTCTAGACTTTTCTAATTTAATTCAACTTAATTTATAGCTTCTAGTCCGCTAGCAGAACCCACATTACTGGGGTGAAAGCTGGTTTCTCAGTGCTCTCTTAAAGCTCAAGTTACAACTAATCATGTAAAAAAAAAGATTCAAGACTTCTTCACAAGTACAAATTATATTTTCTACAGATTTTTATAAAGCTTTTGGTTATATAAACAACAGACTCTTCTGTTCAGTTTGAAGAACACTTTCAGTATCCCACAGCAATTACAGCTATAATTAGGATTTGCTTTAAATATACAACAGCACTAGTGTCTGCAAACAATATGATTTCACAAGATTTCTTTCAAA
Source organism: Protopterus annectens (assembly GCF_019279795.1). Lineage (NCBI taxonomy): Eukaryota > Metazoa > Chordata > Ceratodontiformes > Protopteridae > Protopterus > Protopterus annectens. Next base: position 250,607,419 of record NC_056747.1, read on the forward strand.
CTAATTGAGTAAGGCAAGACCGTTCAGTTCCTTCCTTCTTTGTCTGCGGCTGCCCTCAAATCCTTTGTTAACAGCAATCAAATCAAACCAAGAAATGCAAGGTATTCAAATGTTAAGTAAATGCATTCAGGGTTGACTTGCTTTTCTTTCCTTAAAAAAAAATCACTTTTTCTGTAAATATTATTTAGTATGATGAAGCATCTGAAAAATGTAGTAGGCTGTAACACAAATCACTCCAAATCAAATGTGTTGATAACAAAACAAGTTTAATGAGCTGTGTCAAGTTCCTTTAAAGATGCAAAATAAAGTGTCTAGGCATATACTTAAAAATAATGTAGGAGAGTTATTTAAAAAATATGAGTATTTGTTTATTAAAAACAAAACTCTGAAGTTTGCTTGAAGCAGGCAAAAACTTCCAGTCTCTATTTGGTCAAATAAATATCATAAAAAGAAATTGCTTCTCCCGTACATTGTTGCTTTACAAAACATATGTTTTCTCCATCAAGACAGTGATGATATAAGCTTGTGTGTTTATTAAAAAAATACTGTGGCAACAGTACAAACTGCATTGTCTAGGAAATACTGGCAGATGCTAAACATCAGGCAGGGTTTAATCTCCCAGACAACTATAACTACGTACATACTAGCTCTGATATAAAACAACTAGCCTGCTCTGTCTATTTCTTGGTTATAATCCAAGATCAAACAAGGTATACACATGCCAGGTGAAAAGTATAATGGCTAACCAACCTGAAAGATTGAACAGCTCTATAATGAACATTACTTATGTAAACCCTTTTCAGGAACAGTTTAGACCTAACTTTTTAAATATGCCTTGTCTTGCCAAAATGTTGGAATTAGTGAAGATATACCAGAGATTTATTTCGAAAAGGTTTCCCGGACTGTATTGCAATGAAAAAAAAAAGAAACAAGTAGTAGTGTTTTCCAAAAGAAACCAGATGGTAAAATTATTATCTATTTCATACAAGATAAAGTGTAAGCAGCTGAACAACATCTACAGCAGGACTTATTAAGTTATGAAAGAGGTAACAGCTTCCATAAAGCATAAACCGATACGGTATAAAATTTGTCATAAAGCACATTCTGCTTCAATATATTAGCAACGTTTTACCGATCTTTACAGGTCAACACTGACTCTGTAAACAGTGAGGTAGAAAAGCATACATTCAGCTTAAACTAATCATGTGTATATCATGGAGGGAAAACATATGATGAAATAAAATAGTTACTGAGTACACATGTTTTAACTACCAAAACTGTACTAATAATAATTCTGTTTAAAATTTATAAGTAGGCCATAGAATCTGGTCAGGGAGAATCAAAAACAAAGATAACTGTGGGTAGTCTTACATTAAAAAAAAAAAGAAAAGGAAAGTTTATATTAGGATCTAGTTGTCCAAAACATTTTATTTTATTTATTTATTTTATTTAATCTTATTTATCAGGATGGGGAAATGATCTACAAGGACCTTTTTCAAACTCAGTACCTTAAGAAAAAAATTGTACATTTAGAAGCTTGGAAGAAAAAAAGAACATATGCATTTCACTACGTGAACATGAGAAATCTTCTGTTATTAATAACAGCTGTGATGATCCTACAACAAATAGAACCTGTATAAAGTTTCACTAACTATAAATATTAAAAGTGCCCTGCAAGTGGTCTAAAATGTAAGCACTGATTATGTATTCAAAAGTACGTTAATACTAACACTCACATTAGAAATATGCTAAAGTTATGCATATAATGCTTGATAACTTACGAAATGTATTAACTTGTGATAAAGATACTTACAGCTGCCTCATATACCATTCACATCAGACATTTGATGGAGGTTTCAGTATGGACTTAATTAAAATCATGTGGTACAGTCTGCACACCTGCAATAATATCATATGTAACAAAGTTAAACTGTAAAAGAAAACACCTGCAATACTATCATATGTGGCAAATTTAAATTATAAAAAAAAGTGACAGGTTCTCATCTAGCGGGTCTACTTCGGTAGACCAAATTTACACTTAACTGAACTGAAGATTACAGAGATGACAACACCAAAATTGCAATAAAGCAAACCATCACATTACAGAAGTTTTTTTTTTACAAGGGAAGAAGACACTTGGCCAACATTTAACAAAATAACACACCTAAGAATGTCAAACCCACCCAGGTGGGGGGGCTGTGACCCCCACATCCCCCTAACTAAATATACCAACTTTGGGATCGAACTACAGTGGGGAAATGGGCAAATTTCCCCATGTTGGCCAAGTGTCTCCATTCCTGGTAAAAAAATAGGCAATGTTCAGATGTGGATTATTGAAAGTTCAGTGTTGTCTTCTCCAGAATCTGCAATTCGGGTAAGTGTAAATTCAGTCTACTGAAGTTGACCCCATCTACCCCCAATAAGATTAATCAAAAGCAACATTTAAGAAAGTTGATCGGTCCCCCTTAGTCTGTGACCACTGAGAAAAAGAGAATGAAAAAGGCATAAAATTGATGGTTTTGTCTTGTTAGCCAGTGTTTTGCTGAAATGTTAATACCCACTGCTAAAAAAAAAATTACTTTGCATTATTAAACACCTCACCTTTGAGGTATCTCTACAGCTTGTGGGTGTTGTATAATTTATTTCTTCCACAACAAGAAACTAGTTTCTTTAAACATGTGCAAAAGGATTTTCAACATATATAAACTTATTGGCACAGCATGGCAGAACAAAAAACTCAAATTAACACTCATGTTGATCTGAGTTTGGCATAATAATAACGTTAACAGGGTTAACCTCACAGACATGTTAGAGTCAATAAGAAGGAATTTTGTTAATTCCTTGTGGGTATAGCTGCAAAAAACAGGGCATGATCCATCTTACAGATTGTGGCAGCAGCTGTACAGGGGACACTACATACCCAGGTCCATCAAGGAACAAATGAAGTGGTTAGAAAAGGAAAAGAGCAGAACCGGACAAGCAGTGCAGGTCACTGAAATATTAATGAGATCTCATATAAGCAGCATACCCAACAACATTCTCAAAGGTGTCAACTGTATAAGGCATGGCCAAGTCTTTGATACTGACCGAGGTTTTGGCATTCTTGTAGTTGGGCAATGCACTTAAAGGGATACAAGCCTTAGTGATGCGAACGTCTACCTAAAATGTTACAGGGAGAATACATTTTAAGGAACAAGTTTAAATGCATCACAATCAAGCAACCACAGAATTTCATCCCTCCTCTTAAAAAAAAATCACAGGCTGCACACCATAGCAAGGCTAGCAACTCAAAGGTATAACAATTTGCTCTAGGTGATTTTATCCACATTGACTAATGACACCAAAAAAAAGGAGTATGCATATTTGCCAGTGATAAGTTGGTTAAGGATCCAGCTTACTCCTATCTGTGCCAGGGACCCATGCTAATGGGGAGAGGGGTCTATCTGTCTCTGTTGGCCAGTGTGTACCCACCACACAGCCCAGCAGCCCTGGGTGAATCAGTTACTGGCTGGTGTCCAGTTGCCCAGCATGGGTTACTTGTGATAGCTTTGTTGAGTGAAGGCTGGATGTAAAACCAATCAAACTACCAACACAAATGAAATACAGTTCCACTAAATATAGGTTCACTGAGAGGATGCAGCTTGGAAGTGGATGACATGATGGGAAGGAGGAGACTGGACATCCTGTGTATCCAGGAGACAAATGGAAGGGCAGTACAACAAAGCCACTTGGCTTTTGATCCAGAGTCTGCTACTCAGAAGGAGGAGGACAAACTGGAAATGGTATGGGAATTGTGAAGAGAGAGAGACTCTTTTGAAAACAGTGAGGAATTTAGTTCAGTTCAGTTCATTTATTTGTACTCATAGATAAATTCAGTTTACAGTCACAAAGTTAGCGTTGGTCTCAACATACATTTAGACATATGAGCATGCATAAATTTAAACAAACACCATCAAAAATAATTTACTCTAAGACAATTCCACAAAAAATACAAAAAAATTACATCCTATATTGCATACCTCTATTTAAATAATCACTGTTAAAATACAACCATTATACTTATCTATTCTACATTTCAAAACAGATACCTTCAACCAGATGAAAAGCTAAAATTCAGCATGTAACAAATGCAGATTATCTTTTAAAATTAAACACACTTACTATTAATCTGAGCAATAGCTGCTGGAATAAAACTAGTCGTATACTGTTTTGTTTTATACATTGGAAACAGATACCTTCTTCTGGATGAAAAAAGCTGAAATTCAACATGTAGCAGATGTAAAACATCCTTTAAAATTGAACCAGTTATCCTTTCCAACCGTCTAATATATAAAGACATATGGTTCAATTGTTGTTTGCTAATCAATTTACTAGACCATTTCACAATGTGGTTCAAAGAATTCCTACTTTTCATAGTCAAATGTCCACACCATGCTAACAAAGAAAATGATAAATTCAATTCCATGAAAGCACGATAAAATAGAATCATCATATTTTTATCTATGTGTAAATGGGACAATTTTCTCAGGCAAAACAATCGTTGATGTCCTTTTCTACACGCGGCTTCACAGTTTTCTCAAAATTCAACTTTGAATCTATGATTGTCCCAGGATATTTATAAGATTGTACATATTCAACCAACTGAGCCTTTATAATAAGTGTTACATCATGTGTATGCCCATGTATTCTGAAATCAATTATCATATCTTTAGTTTTAGATATAATTAATTGAAGATAAGACTCATCACACCATTTAACAAAATCACTAATAACCAGACCGTGACTGGTCTCATTGTCTTTAAGCTGACTAATTACAACAGCATCATCTGCAGATTTCAAAATGTTCCTATTTTCATACATACTCCTACACGTATTTGTGTAAAGAAGGCTAGCCCCTATACAGGCTTTGCTGTATTCTGGACTTTCGGATAGTTCCTGTGTTGCCCATTACCTTACTTGGAGAGAAGGAAGTTTCTTTGCTCACCAGTGGGAGTGGGGAGCCTTGAGCAGCCTATCTGTCCCTGAAGGAGTGACCTCAGCACAAGAATTTTGTAGTAATTGGTCGTTTTGGGCCATTTCTAGCTCTTTGAAGTTCCCTGCTTAAAAAAAAACACGTTTGTGTGCTTTTGCGTGATTTAGCACAAAGTTGCCCATAGCGCAGCATCGGGCAGTGCCGGTTAATCTAGTTTAAAGTATTTGTGGCTCCGCAAAGTCTGCTCTTCAGTTTTTTCCTTAGAACTGCTCTACTTTCAATCTAAACAGTCTATTCTCTATCTAAAAAGCCCAGCACTTGCTCCTAAAGCATTTATACACAGGTAAAGCACTCTTAAACAAAAAGAAAGCACTACATCCACCTACAATCCCCTTGAATACCCATTACCCTATAGGTCCTTTCTGACCCAGTTACACAGCAATCCCTTACACTAATCTAGCATGTCGAAGGGTCAATTACTGGTGTCCTCTCCAGTTCAGCTGGTGAATCTGGGAATCTTGAGGCAATGTTACAACTGCCTCATGTACACATACAACCCTCTCCTCCTCCCAACAAATACAAATATATGTGAGAGATGCGACTATATAGCCAAACTGGAGACTGAGCTCACTCGACTCAGTACTGGCAAAACCAGTCAGGAGGAGAAGGTAACCACACTCACCACAAACCCAGTCTCACATAGACCTATCACAACTGCAAACCAAACACATAAACACACAAAAACATACTCGGAGGCTCTAATTAAAAATCTACCAAAGTAACAGAGGCCTCCAAAGCAGACATCCAAGCAACCACTACCTCAAAACACAGCACATGCAACACATAGTTCACAAAGTCAGTGTGCCAAACAGTCACAGCCCTTAAGGCCAAACAACATGCCTGATACACTTGTAATAGGTGACTCCATAGTCAGACACACTGACGTCCCGCTAACCAGACTGAACAAGGAAAAGGTTACAGTAAGCTGCCTGTCGGGCGCTAGAATCCACCACATAACACAAGCACTCAGGTCACTCCAAAGCAAGTACAAATATGACTCAGTCATTGTCCATGCCGGTGTGAATGACCTGAGAAGTACCTCCCTGGACTACATGAAAAGAGACATAGAGGAGCTCTCTGATTATGTAGCCCAGGCCGGTATGACCCTGACCCTGAGCAGCATCTTACCCTCACCAAGAATGATGCCACAGTACAAAGACAAAATGATCAGCTTTAACAACTGGCTCAATTACTGGTGTCATTCTAAGGAGATCCAATGTCTGTCTGCTTGGGATGACATGCTTGAAAAGCCATGCTGCTTCACAAGGGATGGCTTGCACCTGTCACCCCTGGGCTTCCGGATATTGGCCAAGGCTCTTGCCACCCCCATAGTGCCTTTTTTAGGCAAGGCTCAAAAGACAAACCCACCTCCCTAGAAAACACAAGTGGAATAAAACTAAGGGTAATGCTGCTCAACGCCAGAAGTCTAAACCTCAAGATGCACGCTCTTGAAGCCCTCCTCAGTATGGAGAACATCGATGTCTGTGCAGTGACTGAAACCTGGTTCAAGGCTCCTAAGAGCACCCCAGCACTACCAGGTTATACCTCATATCATGCTTTTCGGCCTCAAAACTTGGACCGAACCACAAAAGAAGGGGAAGTATCCATATTCATCAAAGATACCCACACCTCCAGGTTAGTGGCAACGCACGAAGCATTGGAGACCATCCAGGTGCAACTAACCGTAGGCAAAACTGCCCTACAGTTTGTAGCATGCTACAGACCACCCTCTCAAACTCAGGAACCCCACTCAGCCTTCCTGAAGACACTGGAGAGTATGAATGTCTCTCCAAATACCATCATATTGGAAGACGTCAACTACCCAAACATAGACTGGGAGCATTACTCAAGCCCCAACACCCTAGCCCAAAGGTTCCTAGAATTCATAAACTCAAATGCGATGGAACAACTAGTCACCACTCCCACAAGAGGAGATAATATACTAGACCTGATCATCACAAACATGGGGACACAATGCTCCACACTGGAAGTATACCCCTCATTGGTGAGATCAGACCATGAATTAATCTCACTGGAAATCCACATCCCACCCCCACCCCCAGCACAAAAGACCACAGTTAATAACTTCTCAAAAGTTGACTTCACACTTCTTAAGACTGAAGTGGTATCCTTCAAGGCCCCTGGGCCAGTGAAAACCACAGCCCACACCCCTGAATCCTTTATAAACGCTTTCTATGGACACCTTCAAGAATGCATGGATCATGCAATCCCAAATAATACCAAGACCCATTCCCCCAAAGGCAGGTGTCCTGTCTGGTGGACCCCAGCCATAAACAAGCTTTACAACAGGAGGAGGAAGCTACTACATGACAGAGCAAAATCCCCAAAAGGGAAGGCATCTCTGATCAGTACTAGCAAAAAACTACGATCACTCATAAAATCATCCAAGGCCAACTTCGAGAGAAAAATCTCAAAAGACACTAAAGACAATCACAAGGCCTTCTTTAGTTATGTTAGAAACCTGGGTGGAAACTCCCAGATATGCTCAGAGTTAGTCCAAAATGACAAAAAATACACTGAACCCACAGACATTGCCAACATACTGGCAGACAGGTTCAGTGCAAATTTCTCTCCCCTCCCCAAAAGGAGAAATATCTATCCCAGCAGAGTGTTGCCTCCCTGACATCTCAGATGCCCAGGTGAGAGCTGCCCTCTCCAAAGCAAAAAACACAGCATCAATGGGACCAGACAATATCCCGGGTTGCGTGCTACATGAACTCCAAGAGGAACTAAACCCGCACATAAGGCTGCTGTTTAATCTTAGCCTTACTACAGGATACATACCCAAAGAATGGCATACAGCAACAGTGGTCCCACTCCACAAAGGAGGTGCTTCTATGGACCCTGGAAATTACTGCCCCATAAGCTTGACGAGCCTGGTCTGCAAAGCTATGGAGAGGATCATTATGGAACTCATAAACAAAGACATTGGGGACCTACAGACACTGGATCCTACCCAATTCGGCTTTGTCAAGGGCAGATCCTGCCTTTTGAACCTGGTCGAACAGTCACTAAGGCCATTGATGAGGGTAAGGCAGTTCACACAGCCTACCTTGATCTTGCAAAAGCCTTCGACACAATAACCCACTCGGGCATCATAGACAAGCTCACCAGCTTAAACGTAAACCCATATGTCCACAAACCACCACACAATGCGCAGTTCCGGTACAATAAAGGCTGTCTCAGTGTTCGGGGACCAGGATAGTCCAAAACACTGCTCAGCACAAGTAGAACACAGTAGATAAAATCCAAAAATCAGCGTTAATAAGTGCACACAGTAGGTAAGTGCTTTCACAATACAGCTTCTTCAGACCATGGTCTGAAGAAGCTGTATTGTGAAAGCACTTACCTACTGTGTGCACTTATTAAACCTGATTTTTGGATTTTATCTACTGTGTTCTACTTGTGCTGAGCTGTGTTTTGGACTATCCTGGTCCCCGAACACTGAGACAGCCTTTATTGTACCGGAACTGCGCATTGTGTGGTGGTTTGTGGACATTTCACCTTTTGGTTACCAGTTGTAAACCCATATGTCATAAGATGGGTTGCAAACTGGCTCAAGGACAGAACCCACAAGGTCAGAATTGCTGGAGCCATGTCAGACTCCAAGCCAGTCACAAGCGGTGTCCCACAGGGCCCGGTCCTGGGACCCCTCTTGTTCGGCATTTATTTTTCCGAGGTGCAAGCAAACATAGGAGGATTGTGGCTAACAAAGTTTGCAGATGACTGCAAACTGGGCACCATAATTAATACTCCAGCGGACACAAGCATCCTTCAGAAAGGCCTCATAGAAATGGATAACTGGTGCCAGAGCCATGGCCTTAAACTGAACGCCAAAAAATGTATAGTCATACCCTTTGGGAAAAACAAAGTACCCACAAATTACCACATAGGTGGTAATCCATTAAGTATGGAAGAAGTAATCAGGGACCTAGGGACCCAAGTTGACAGTAACCTCTCATTTGACACTCACATTGCCAAGATGGTTAGGAAGACCTTCTATATTACCCACCTTATCATGAAAGGATTCACATCTAGATCAAGAGAGGTCATTGTGCCCCTGTATTCTTCCATTATCAGGCCCATAACTGAGTACAATGCCCCATTTGGGATGTACCTTACCCGACACCTGCAGCAGTTAGAAAGACCCCAAAAGTACCTCACCAAGAGGATCAAGGGTCTCAAACATATGTCATATACTGCCTGGCTGAAGAAAATCCAGCTCTATTCAGTCGCATACCGCCTACTCAGAGGCGATCTATGTCTGACGTACAAGGCCATGTCCAATCCGTAATTAATGGACATGCTCCACCTCAGAAAATCCAAATCCACCAGAGCCACGGGAGTGAGAGATTTGAACCTCAACACAGAAATAAATAGGACGTGCTGGAGGGGCAGATTCATAACACAGAGGCTCCCTACACTCTGGAACAGAATCCCAGTCCATGTTAGGCAGAGCCCCTCACTGACTCTCTTCAAGAGAAATCTTGACGAGTGGATGGGAGATCATAGGTTTACCCCGGGGGTCACTTCTGTGTCACTACTAGACAGAGGCACAGTAAACTAAACCCTAAATGGGCATAGTATTCTCATTCCAAGGGGTGGCGAAAGCCACACACACTCGGGCTAGGCTTATAAATGCCCTAGGGCAGATAGCCTAGTATGAACCTATGAACCTATAATAAATAAAAGGGCCGAAAGCATGCATCCTTGTGGAGCACCAGTTGAAGAATAAACTTGATCAGACAAAATTCTATTTACTCTTACTCTTTGTGCTCAATTAGTCAAAAAATCTAAAATCCAGACCATAACATTATTATTCAGATAAAACTGTTGTTGCAACCTACCTATTAAAACTTGGTTGAATCATATTAAAAGCAGAAGAAAAATCAACAAACAAAAGTCTGTCATGTCCTGGATGTCATCAAAATTAGTGATAGACTCATAGCAGTCAGACTCCAGTGAAAAGATAGGGCAGTATTCATAATGTCAGATGATACCCCACAGCAGAGTCGTGATGCTGAGGAAAAGTGTGCATTCAGACAGCAGTTGTAGGCCCTACCAAATAAAGCAATACAATGTGAGTTGGTATTGACAAGGGGAGACCTAATCATATTGGGACAGACAGAACAGGCTATGAGGACTGCCTAGGTCCACATGGGTGGGGCAACAGGAATAAAGAAGTAGAGGCCATGCTAGACTTCTGTCTGGCATATGGCTTGATGGTGGCCAACACATGGTTTAGCAAGAGGGATATCACAGACTTCCTCCTAGTAAGGGAAGAGCTTGGGGTAGAATCAGAGTTTACAAAGTTATCCTCAGGAAACAGTGGACCCACAACATAAAATATCAATGCCCATATTCACCTGCAATCAGTGGTCAGAGAAGGCTACAAGATCAACAGAGACTAGGCTGAAGACCTAGAAGATGACTGGAGAGAAAGCACAAGATTTCAAGGAAATACTCAGGGCTCTAGCACCTCAGGAAGAACAGGAAATAGGTGAGATCAATGAGGAATATCAGTGTCTCAAAACAACATATGTGAGGACTATAGAACCGTTATGTGGCTAAACCAAGTATGGAAATAAGGTGCATCAGGAAAGCTGGTGGTGGAATGTGAACATCCAGGAAGTTATCAAAAAGAAGAAGAAGTGCAGGAAAAAGTTAAGAGATAGAAAAGACAAAGAAGGCTAAGAAAGAATACTGTCTGACTAACAAAGAGGCTAAGACAGCAGCTGCAATAGCAAAGAACAAGGCTTCAGAAACCCTCTATCAGCCTCTGGATAATGACTCAGCAGACTGCTCAAAGAACAAGGCCTCAGAAACCCTCTACCAGCCTCTGGATAATGACTCAACAGACTGCTCAAAGAACAAGGCTTCAGAAACCCTCTATCAGCCTCTGGATAATGACTCAGCAGACTACTCAAAGAACAAGACTTCAGAAACCCTCTATCAGCCTCTGGATAATGACTTGGCAGACTGCTCAAAGAGCAAGGCAAAGACAAAAACATAATGAAAATAGTCATCAGATACAGTTTGTAAGGAATGCCAGCAACAACCTGATCCCCAGTCCACAGAACATGAAAAGCAGAAGGAGGGAGACTTCCAGCAGCTTCTGACTGAAGAAACCACACATAAGCTGGACTGCCCCAGATACAGCCTGCAATGAAAGGTGACAAGAAAGCTGAATTAGACAATCTTATGATAGTTTGAATTCCATAAACTTTGGCAGGAGTAGTACAGGCTATGTACAAGATCTTAATGTCATAAGTATGAACAGTGTTTCCGGTAGGAGTAGGGATGCCTCAGGGTTCATTTCAGAGCCAGCTGCTGCTCATACTAGTGATGGGCTACATTAGCAAACAGATTGGTGGGGTGCAGATCAACAAAGCTACTGTATGCAGATGATGTGGCAATACAAGCAGGCTGTCTACAGGAACTTCAGCAAATTATAGGGGAATGGAATACAAAGCTGAAGGCACATGAGATCTAACTGGGTATATGGAAGACATTTGCCATGACAGTGAATGGAAGAAATCAGAAAAATCTGAAAATCGAGATAGAAGAGAAAATAGTGGAACCTTGGAGGAGAGGATGAGGGGAAGGGAAGTCTGAATGAGGATGTCAAAGCTAAAATGAGATGGACTGCAGACAAATGGCACAGAGTGGCAGGGGTACTGTATGATAGACGAATGCCAAAGACTCTGAAAAGTAAGATGTATAAAACAGTAGTGTGACCAGTACTTCTGTATGGTACAGAAACCTGGGCTGTGAAGGCAGAGCACCTGAGGAAGATAGAAGTGATAAAAATGAAGTGCCTGAGATGGTGGTAAGATACACATTGTGTACAAATGAAGGAATGATGACATCAGAGCAAAAGCCTGTCAAAGACAATCGACTACAGTTTTCAGCCACATGTGTAGGAAAACAGAAGGCAATTTCATGAAGAAAATTTGGGGGTGGCAGGAAGAAAGCAAGAAGAAATGAAGGCATCCAGCAAAGTGAAGGATGGATTGTGTGAGAGAAGACCTGCTATAGTCAGGCGTAACTGTCAAAGAAGGTAGGAGAGTCAAACTGAATCAAGAGGGAGGTGGTGACAGTTGACATGACAACATTACCCTATGTAGAAATGGGATAAATGGGGTTACTGATGTTTAATGATTACCTAAAAATTAAATAATCAGGAAGCACAATGTCAGAAAAATTATTAAAGAAAAGTAAAACTCTGATTGACTCTAACAGAAGGCAATACGCAGAGAGAGAGAGAATGATGGTGTGAAAGGGAGAACAAATAGTGGCAAGGCTACTGAAAAAAACAAGGATAATGTAATGACCATCAGTGCCTACAGTATATGTAAGATGGTCTTCAGCTACAGGACTTAGATGCTATCACAGTTATTGCACATGATACAGATGCAGTATAGTGGAAGTGTAAACTTTTTCCCCAAAGCAGTCTAGCATCCTACCCTTTCTGCCATTTCCCAAGTTGTTTAGAGCCATGTTTTCTTATACCCATTTTGATTAGCTAGGTCTCCAGCTGTGGAGTCAGGTATTTTATCCTTATAGAAGAATTTAAATTGCCTCTGATCCATCTACCAGGTTTCTTAGCAGTACTGTGCTACAGGTCAGGCTCAAGGGCGAATTCTGTATAGATCTTGAAAATGGATTCATGTCAAAATAAAGAATCCACAACTGAAAAATCTCACATAGTATGGACAAAATATAAATGAAAGACACTACCAATGGATAATAATAAACACATAAATTATCAATATGATAAAATGCTTTAGTTGAGTGAGAAACCAATCATCATAGAACTATGGGAAGCCCTGGCTGTCCACTGTCTAAACAGAAATGAGAAGACCACTGCTACCATACTGTGTGAGACCCAACTGTGCCTCAAGTATACAATGTCCAGTGTTCTACTGTTAAAGTAGGTGATTCTGTTTTTTGGGGAGGGGTGCTCTCCTGTTTGTCAGCATAATCTTGAGTGACTAATGGGAGATTGTTATTTTCTAAGCCTTTTCAAAAGATATATAATCATACACTGAACTGCAGCAGTTTAGAAGTAAATGACTGTCCTGTTTTAGAGGTTATATACTGTGCACAGTATCATTTTATATATATATATATATATTTTTTTTTTTTTTTAAATATCATAATGCTCAAAGATCTCCATAGCTTTGAAATGCAGTTATCTTCAATAAATGCAAATTCATTATTACAAAGGAAGATGAATATGTCAATACCATAAATATGTTTCTATACTCTCAGTTCTTAAACAGTCTGACTATCTAGAGAATATCTTGAATACTTACGGAATTCTGTGGTCTACACTACTGATTATGATGTACAAGGAACATTTGGTGACAAGTGTCTCAGCACTTCATGACACTGTTATGAGTCCTGGTCAATTTAATTGTTTTCTCATTCTCCTGTGGAAATGCATTTTGGGATATTTATTTATTTATTTATTTATTTATTTATTTATTTATTTCACATTTGTTAATTGGGTTAGTCCATCTGAGTTTGCAAACAAACCCATTTTCAGTGGAGACCTGTAGAGAAAAGCCCCAGCAAACATAAATAAAAATAAAGTGACAATATACAAATATTAAATAACAATCATAATACAAAATAATTGTAAAAAAGAAAACATTATTAACTATTTGCATTGCATTGATAGTAAGCAATCCATTTTCAGTGGAGACCCAAGGAGAAAGAGTCCCAGCAAACATAAGCAAAGATAAACATACAGGACAAAACAACACTGCAAATATGAAATTAATTATAAAGAGAAAAACAAAAGAAAAAATTATGAACATTAAGGGCTGCACTGATAGTAGTGGACTAAAATTTATTAAATATGACAGTAAAAACAAAAAGATATTTGTTGTTCAAAAGAAGGACAATATATAGACATTGATAGGAAGTGGGGGAGATAGTGTGGAGAATGGGAGGGGGCTATAGTAGAAGAGCTAAGGTTTAGGAGATTTGTTTAAGCAGAAGTTACTAACAAAGAAAGAAAGAAAGTTAAGAGATGCAACAGGCTATACAGTGAGGGAGACTAAGACTTTCTTTGAATATCTTGCAGAATATGACTCCAAAATCTCCTTGACTCTGAAGACATCATGACCACAGCCTGTGCATTCAGCATATTCACTCTGAGCAATAGCCATTTTGAACAGATGTCTCTTGTGTCTCCTAAGCAGTTTTCAATCTACATTATCAGAAAAAAACAATCCTGGCTGTTCACACTGCTTCAAAACAACATAGTCTAGTTACTATTGGAACCTTGCTGTATTTTCAGATTATCTCTTTTAACAAAGTCTGGCTTCTTGTGCAATGTTCAGATTAAAGCATTTGTTTGGACTGTATTTGTTTCAGTCTTTCTTACGCTTGTCTCTGATTTTGATTTGTTAAAAAAAAGATGCTGATGGAGGACTTTGATTCTGTAATCAATGACCCAACAGTAACTGAGCCCATGAAAGACCAATGCCCTGTAGTAGAGTATTTTTGTATTCCAATAAAGCAAAGTGTGAGCCTACATAACAGTCACTGTTAATGCATTGTGACTGATTAACTGCCTTGAAAATACAGTCTTCAATGTGCGGATTACTCCTTGTAGCATCTAAGTTCACATCCCCAGGAAACTTCAAATACTAGACAGCACATCTCAAATACACACAGTGTTGATACTGAAACAAAACTGCTCTAACTTAACTCCGTGGTTATCCTAGAACCGATTACTATTGTGATAAGCACTGCATGCAGCACAATTCTAAACTTCTTACCCTTTTTGCGTATACACGTGTGCATACATGCACACACAAGTGTCTGAACAAAATAATATATCACAACCCCTTTTGTTACACTTCACAGTTACCAAGTGCATTCTTGCCAGCATTTCTTTCCTTAACTGATTAGGCATTTTCAGTTTATCAACTATGAACATCAAACCATGTATGAAACTAATTTATTTCTTTAAATATATATGGCTGTATATCTTTCCTTGTAGCGTTTTTTTCTGATCATCCTCTCAGAGCCACTTCTGAAAGCATCTGCATCTCAGAATCTCTCTCGGTATATTTCTAAATCTATTTTGGCTTTTTTCAGTAACAGGCAACTATGGAACTTTTCTTGATGTAGTGCCAAACACAAATGTGTCAACTTATTACCCATGTGTATCTGTTTTTACTGTCTTACACTTCACAACAAAGTGTTCAGAGGTTCATGGGTTATTACTAGACTACTGGTGCAGTAGACGTTTAAGGGGGGCACAGGCAACGTAAATCCCATCATTTGTTTTCCCCAAATGTAAGGGCCTGAGCAACTAGCTCAGGGTGAATTTACAAATCTCCATCTACTCATCAAGACTGTTTTTAAAGAGAACTAGGGAGAAATTTTGTTTCATGTGAACTGAGAGCTTGCCTAATAGGGGATCCTTTAAGAGAAGTATTTGTAATGCTAATAGATTCTGTTCAGTCATATTAACATGAAGACGTAGGTCCTTAGAGTAGGTACTGGTGACATTACCAGTTTTTCCGAGTGTGGTATTGTACCCCATGAAAACTGCTGTAAGGTATGTAGTACTGCAGTTTATGGGGAGGTATGGGAGGAGGATCCAAACCTGGACTGGGTAAAAGAGGGCTAATATTATTGGGGACAGACAAACAGAGGGAAAGAGAGAACTACATCAGAAAGATCAGAGCCTGAGCTGGACAGATACACTGGATAGGGTCTGTTAAGAGGTATGTTCAGAGCAGAACAGAGATACAATGCATGTTAAAAAGTCCTGAAAGTCAGAGAAGGAGCCAGACTGAAAGACAGAAGGCAGCAGGAAAGCCTTTTTAGTCATACATGGCCCATATTGCCTTGAAGAGACTCAGCTGGAAATTACAAGAGTCTGAATATAATAACTTTATTTGTTTTATTTGAAATTGTGCTCAACTTTATTTAAGTAGAAGTTTTGAGTTGATAGTGAAGCATGTTATTAAAGCTAAACTAAAGCCTTTTGTCTTATTTTAAAATTACAGTCACTTTATATTCTTTGGAGTCTAATAATACATTAGAAGTGGAGGTTTTTCCCTCAGTGGGACATATGGGCTATAAAGGCTTGAGACACAGAGTGTAAAATGGTAAGTGAAGCCAAACATATGTGCTTTTTGTGCTAACAATTCTTAACCTACTGCAAAAGTTATAAGAAATTAAGCAGGACTGGGTCTTTTACAGCCTTGTAGGTCAAGCAGAGTAGTCTATGTAGAAGCAAACAGAAGAAATGATGGAGCTCTCAGTCAGTCTTTGTAATTTAAGGAGCGCATATCCGAAATGTTCTTGCTTAAAAAGCACTGAGGTCTCCATAGTTGTGTGACGGGTTTGAACTGCTACATGTCAAAAGGGTCAGTGTATTCTGTTATGGGCCAGATTAGAGGGGGAAATAATTTGTTTGCGTCCACAGGTTATGCCTTCAGTAATTAGATGTAAAAGGTAAAATTATGTTTTAACAATAGGTATCAAATTGTCTAGGTCCCTTACAATGGTATACACTTTCTTTATTTATTTATTTTCTCTACAAGGTGCAGGAGTGGTTTTGTCTCCTAAAGAGTACTGTATTACACTTTTTAGGAATGGGCTTGAGCTCATGGTCATGACACTGGGCACTACTGCAGTTTAATCTCTCTTGCAGAATATGGTTATCAGCTGGAAAGTTAATGATATTTTCCATTTGCAGTCATCAGCTACAGACCCTTAATATTAACTTAGACATCATTGAAATGTATGCCAAAGAGGAAGGGGTCAAAAATAGAGCTTGTAGGATACTAGTAATGCCAACATAGTTATAAGAAAGTGTCCTACCAACCAAGAATATCTGTGTTTTTTAAGCAAACCAATTTGCCATCCAACAGGTTACACAATGTCTGATATTCAGGTGGGTTATCTTTTCAATAACATCAGAGAGTGGGATAGTGTCAAAGAACTTAGCTAGATCAAGGAAGGCAGTGCACACTGTCTGGCCATTATCGAGCTCTTCAGTTACCACCTAAAGTCCATCACATTCAGTAGGCAGGACCCACCCTTGACAAAGCCAAAATGATTTGGGTCAAGAAACTACAGACTGTTGATGTCATTATTTATTAGTTCCAGTAAAACACATTCCATGACTTTACAAATAATATTGGCAAGACTAATTGGTCTACAGTTATCTGTGTTGGTGGTAGGACCAACCTTGTGTATGGCTATGACAATGGCTGCTTTCCAAGCTTCAAACATGCACCCCGTGGAGTGGCTAAGACTGAATAGGTCTAGACAGGAATCAGTGGTAAGTTGTTAGGAACCATTGAGTTAAAGCTTTTGGTTTTACAGACAGCATTTTGGACATGTTCAGGAGTAATAATGAGAAGGGACTATGGAGAGGGCTGGAAGCTTTATTCATAACATTTTTTGATTTGGTATTTTGATATCACTGAAAGGCAGCCTGTTTCTAGAATTTTTAAAAAAGAATATTCAATTTTTATAATCTGTGAGCAAGATAAGTGATAATAATATAGATTATTTGGCGTCTATATCAGCAGTTCGAAAATTGAATAGTTTGAATCACTAAATGTCGAAGTGACATAATCGAAATATCCAATTTTCGAATGCCGATAAAAATAAAAAAAAAAAGAACTAACTAGTGTAGGCAGGGGCAAGTCCCCCTGCACCCCCCCCACACACCCCCACTACTTAAATATACAACTCCAAGACCGCACTACATTGAGGTAAACAGAAATCTCCCCTTATGGTGATTTCCGTTTACCCGTTCAACGTTCTGCCCTTTCGTCATTCTCGATGCGACAATATCAAATTCGATATTGTCAGTGTTCGAGATGCTGATGATAGGGACACATTATTTGGATACCAATGTTTCTAAAGATATTAAACATGAAGAGTATTAATAACTGTGTCAACTATAAAAATACTTGTGGTAATTCCATGCTACATGTTAGAAAAATATGTAATAGTAATATGCATGCTTAATGCATTCGAGATTTAAAAGGGTTAATACATTTATTTTGTTCACACTGCATGAATCTGCACAGCCATTAGAAACTTAACAAGAAGCATTCTATTTCTGCTAATGTCATGAAAATAACAAGAAGTAATTCATTTCTGCTAATGTCATGAAACTTAACAAAGGGATATTAATTTCTGCTTATGCCATGAGAAAACATGCAGCTGCTAGAAGCTATTGATAAAGAAAACAATAGATGCTTAAAAGTTTAAACCGTAGTTAGCATTACTTGTACTAAAGCTAGAAATGTACCTTGAATCTAGGTAAAATGTGACACATGTATTAGAACAGTACAATAGAAGAATTGAAATGTTGAAATGGACTGACATAAACCCAAGGCCAGGTTGTTTTTCTCAAAATGTTTTGCAGAATGGCAGATAATTTAACTTAGTCAGCAATAAGTCTAGCAATATTTTCTGTAGAACATACAGAAAGCTGTGTCTAACTACATCAGCAATAGAATGTAACATTTTCTATGTGACAGGAAGAGAACTGTATAAGTATAACCTACCAATCATTAATAATTCAGACAAACCTTGTGCCTACATGCTTTGTCTCCTTGCTGCAAGTAATAAAGGGTGCCTTGCTTGAACCTAACGTGAATTGGTCTTTGAAGTTTTTTCCTTTGACAGATTGGTCCTTCGGACCGGAACCCTCTCTTCACCTTGGATCAGAGGGGCCAGGTGGTTGAAACCGTACGGGGAAGAAACCAAATCGGTTCTTCTTATCTGAAAAGCCCTCCAACTGAATTGTCGTTCAAAAGAGGCCAGCCACTTTCTGATCTGCGACTGAAGGACAGGTCTCCGCGAATTGGTGATCAATCACATGGGCTCAGGTAAGGTGAATCTACTTTTTTCTGTTTTCTGTTTTAGATCAGGGACTAGATATGTATTGTTTTTGTTAGACTGTATTTTTCTTACAACTCAGGGACAAAACAGATTACTGTCTTGTCATAGATGAGGAGAAACAGAATAAGTAGGCAGTCATTCTGAAGAGACTACATCAAAATCTGTGGTACCACATTAAAAATTTAAGAAGTTACGTAACGATAAAAAGGGTAGAACAAAATGGGTAATAATTGCACAAAAAGACCCCAAAATCTGCCGTTAACAGAAGACGCAAATTACATGCAGTCGCAGCTCGCCGACAATATTAAATATTATTCAAAATGAGTTAATAAGTACGAATTCGATGGAAAATTAAAAAAATCCTCACTTATCAAACTTGTCAAACAGCTCAAAACCTGTTCCAAAGGTTGGGTAAAAAAAGCAACGTAAATTAGGAATTCCTCAGGCACACAGGTGGATTGAGGAAGTAAACCGTAGGGAACAAAAGAACAAAAATTCGAGAGCAATGTTTTTAGATAAGGAGGACAATAACTTAGTAATAGCATCAGCACCTCCGCCTCCCTTACCGGAATATGAAGCAAGTGAACAGGTTAGTCCACCCCCATGATATCCTGCGGTCACTGAAGATA
The DNA here is from genome assembly GCF_019279795.1 of Protopterus annectens. NCBI lineage: Eukaryota > Metazoa > Chordata > Ceratodontiformes > Protopteridae > Protopterus > Protopterus annectens. The sequence continues at coordinate 250,627,000 of NC_056747.1, forward strand.
AAGGCATTATGAAAATAAAACCGTTTATTAGAGATCTCATCGAGACCAGGTCTCGAACAAAGGCAGGTAACTCAAATGAAGGCATCAAGTTATGGAAAATGGTTAAAAATTAATGATCTATAAGTGGAGAAGAAATATGTCCACTTATAGAAGTACCCAGCCCTCAGGCAGGTCAGGACAATCAGGACCCAACTATTTTAGTGTATAGACCTTGGACTCCGGAAGACATCCGGAAAGCCACTGAGGGAATCCCCCATCCAAAAGTTAATTTTAGAAAATTCTCTGAAGATTTACAAGGAATGAGGCTGAGTTATAACTTAAACGGAGGAGAGGTAGAAAAGGTAGTTAGACAAATTGTAGGGCCATATTGGCATATGATTAGTGGGAACTGGAATCCCCGTGACGCTGCACAAAGACCCCTCCCACATAGCAGCACAGAATTAGACACCAGAGTAAAAGGTCTTACAGACCGCATCTCTGAAAAATGGAAACCTAGGGCAGACTGGACTTGCATTAATCAATGCATCCAACGAGAGGGTGAAACTATTGACCGGTATTATGCCAGACTATTAGAGTGTTTTAATAACCACCGTGGAATGCATGTTCCTGAAGATCAAACACAAGATTCCCCATATGAACAGCAGTTAAAGAATGCATTTTTAAAGGGCAGTATTGCACCTATAAGCAGTTTTATTACAAAACACATGGTAGATCATCATACAAGCAGGTTACAATCATTACTTGAATATGCTAGGCATGCCGAAAGGCATTTTAATAGCAAAAAGAAAAAGAAAGCTCAAATATTTTCTGTAGAAGATGGAGCAGAAGTTTACGTAGTACAGTCCGGGAAAAAGGGCAAGAAAAATGCACAGGGAAACAAACAATCTGATCAACGATCAGAGGACTTTGAAGGGCGAAAGAAAAGGGGTGAATGTTTTAAATGCGGTAAAAAGGGACGCTTGGCAAAGGATTGCAGGAAAATAAGAAGGCAACAACGGAAGACAAGGAGGGTGAGGACTGACTATATGGAAGTCAGGAATCACTAGAAGGGGCTAGCGAAGAAGGGACAAATGAGAATGTGATAGAGGGAGTAGAGGAAGTGCAGGAAGTTAGTGACAATGAAGAAGATGAAATATTAGACCTAGCTTTATTGAGCTTGGAGCTCTATTTAGCAGACACAAAACCAGAAGTTACACTCTTGGTAGAAGGGAGGGAAGTCAAATTCTTGTGTGACTCAGGGGCATCACGAACCCTGATACATCCCTCCAAACTGCCAGAAAACACAGAGACACCTGATTACATACTGGTTAAAGCAGCTAATGGACAGCTGTATCGGGAGCCAGTCTCCCGTGACATTGCAATAACTGATCCAGTTTCAGGATTGACACAAAAAAGCAAAATTGTTGTTTCTGCAAAATGCCCAGTAAACCTCTTGGGCAGAGACCTCATGCAGCTATTTGGTATAGCAGTAGTCCCAACTATGCAGGGTATGAAAGCACAGCGACAAATTGATACCTTTGCAGTGCAATCGGAGGGTGAAATGTTTTATTGGTACAGCCAGGACTTGGTTACAACTGGTCCAGGGACTGTAACCGAAGAGTTAATGAATGTAGCCATCAGCAAGTTCCCCTCCCTTGACATTGATAAGCAACAACTGTTGCACTGTACCCTGTATTATTGTAATACACCAGGACCTGATAAGGAATATGAGCAAGAATTGTTTAAGAATCATGCAAACAGATTGATATTGCCTAACCTATACTGGGACACAGAAGGGAACAGTGTAGCCATCTGTTCATTGCCCCAGGAGTTCTTTGCACTTTATAAATCTAATTGATTACCACATGTTAGCTTAACCAAAAACAGAAATATAGAATGGGCAGACTTAGGAGAAAAAGTCACGAGATGGGAGAAACAGACAGAACTAGAACTGTCAGAACAGGGAATACAAATACAGAAGTTGAATTGGATAACTCAGACCAAACCAGCTGTGCACTTACAGTCTGGTGAGGACAGCTGATTGACACTCCTGTTAAAGGAGGAAGAAAATGCCTTACAAAATATACCAGAGACCCTCTGGTCAACAGGAAAATCAGATGTAGGACTCATTCGTACAGCGGGACCAGTTACTATCACGCCAAAGTCAGCATTTAGACCACAAAAGAGACAGTATCCCTTAAGAAAAGATGCAGAGGCAGGAATAAAGCCTATTATAGCAGCCTTACTTAAAGGAGGGATACTAGTAGAATCTCCCGATTCACCATGTAACACACCCTTATTTCCAGTCAAAAAAGCAAATGGAGAATGGCGTATGGTCCAAGATTTACAAGCTGTAAATGATGGAGTAATACCAAGGGCACCAACGGTGCCAGACCCACACACCCTGTTGAATGATTTAAAACCTCAACAGAAGTATTTTTCTGTGGTAGACATTAGCAATGCGTTCTTTTCGATACCGATGCACCCTGACAGCCAGTACTGGTTTGCATTTACATTTCAGGGGAAAAGGTATACATATACGTGACTACCACAGGGTTATTGTGAAAGTCCAATGATATTCTCACAAGAAATGGCAAGCAACTTGGCAGGATTTACCCCACCAAGAGGCAGTCAGATTTTGCTTTATGTTGACGACATCTTGCTGGCAGCCCCCACCCAGCAAGATTGTAAAGAAGATACCATAGCACTTCTACAATTTTTAGCCACTGAAGGACATAAGGTAAATAAAAGTAAACTGCAGCTTTGGAAAAAACAAGTCAAATACCTGGGATATGTAATATCCAAGGAAGGCAGAACATTAGATGAGGACAGAAAAATAGCAATTTTGCAAGCACCAAAACCCACTACCAAGAAGGAAATGATGTCCTTCCTGGGTACAACTAATTTTTGCCGGAGCTGGATTCCAAACTATGCTTTGGAATCTGCGCCGCTAACTGACCTTATATATAAGACGCCTATGGCAGCACAGGATTTGTTACAATGGACACCAGAAGCAGAATCTGCTTTCTGAAAACTGAAGCAGTTAATAGCGTCCTCATTAGTTCTGGGATTGCCAAACTACCATAAACGTTTTTTCCAAACTGTAGATTGTAAGCAGGGTTACATGACATCAGTACTAACACAGCAGCATGGGGATAAGCAACACCCCATTGCTTACTATTCATCACAACTAGACCCAGTGGCACGATCCTTACCCCACTGTGTACAAGCAGTAGTTGCAGCTGCAATGGCAGTACAGGCTTCGGCCTCAGTAGTCTTATTCCACCCTCTCACATTGAGAGTGCCTCATGCAGTCACGATAATTTTACTACAAGAAAAGGTGGCATTATCTTTCCCCTGCTAGGCATCTTTCCTGTATGACTATATTGTTGAGCCAACCTCACATGACAATTGAGCGATGCACGACTTTGAACCCTTCTACTCTGCTCCCGACCCCTGCAGATGGCACACCGCACTGCTGCCTGCAAGTAATTGAGCAAAAGACACTACCTAGAAAAGATCTCACGGATGTCCCCTTGGATGATGCCGAGGTGACATACTACATGGATGGCTCATGCAAAAGGGGTCCTGCAGGACAAAACCTAGTAGGATATGCAGTAGTTTCTGACACTGAGATTATAGAAGCAAAACCTTTATCACACAACTTATCTGAACAGGCAGCAGAATTGATTGCCTTGACACGGGCATGTACCATAGCAAAGGGTAAATGTGTAAACATTTTTACTGACAGCCAGTACGCTTTTTCTACTGTACATGTTTTTGCACAACAGTGGAAAAACCAAGGAATGATAACATCTACTGGCAAACCTATCAATCATGCACAGTTTATTTTAGATCTTTTAGAATCTATTCAGTTACCTCAAAAAGTAGCCATTTGTAAATGCACAGCTCACACTAAGCAACAAGATAGGATTTCAAAAGGTAATGCGAGAGCTGATACAGTTGCAAAACAAGCAGCCACAGAAGTATTTCTTTTAAATGAGGAACTACAACCCTCTGAGATTTTAGACTTAGAAATGTTAAAAACAATGCAGACACTCACTACGCAAGCTGAAAAACAACGATGGGTAAAACGAGGAGCAATTCTCGAAAAGGGGCTGTACATCTCTAGAGAAGGGAAACCGATACTACCATCTAATTTGTTTAGATATGCAGCTTTGTTGAGCCATGGGCAGTGCCATGTCTCAACAGGGGGGATGGTACAGCTGGTAAACCAGGTGTTCACAATGTATGGATTTACAAACGACTCTAAAAAATTTTGTTTGACGTGTCAGATTTGTAATAAATATCATGCACAGGGGGCGTTAAAGCCCAAGCAAGGGAGTTTCCCTACACCACCATATCCTTCACACTATCTGTATGGATTTCATAGAATTGAACAAATGTGAAAATAAGAAGTATTGTCTTGTCATTGTAGATATGTTTTCCAGATGGGTGGAAGCCTTTCCAACCAAAAATCCATATGCAGCTATGGTGGCAAAAGTACTTGTGAAAGAAATCATTCCTAGATTTGGCATTCCGGAAAGGATCTACAGTGACAATGGTACACACTTTGTAAATCAAACCATACAGCAGTTAAGTAAGCATTTTGGTATTTCTTTAAAAAATCATTGTGCATACCATCCACAATCTGCAGGGCTACTTGAAAGGCATAATGGTATATTAAAAAACAAATTGAGAAAATTGATAACTGAGACAGGAAAAAAATGGATATACTGTTTACCCCTGGCACTGTTGAGCATGAGAACTGTCCCTACAGCAAAAGGATTGACTCCTTTTGAAAAGTTATTTGGAAGGGCTTACTATACACCCCAGTGGAAACTTCTCATGTCATCAGACCAGGAAGCTGATTTTACACCAGCTGAATATATGAGGAAAGTAATGAATTCTAAACATCTGTTGCAGTCAAATTCTGTTTCAGATAGAAAACAAACCGAGACATCAGAAGTGGCAGTGACACCCGGAGACTGGGTGTGGATAAAAGTTATCAAGAAGAAGAATTGGTCATCGCCAAGGTGGGAAGGTCCCTACCAGGTGCTTCTTTCGACACCCACTGCAGTCAAGATAGCAGAGCGAGCTTCATGGATCCATCTGATGCACTGCAAACTAGTTAAGAACTTTGAACTGGACAAAAATCTTACCTCTCCATCGGGGCCCTTAGCACAAAGTCTGGCTACAAAGGGGGGTCAGATCAATAGGACTGATCCATCTCAACCCCAGTGAAGAAACCATCAATGCAGAAGGTCCTATTAGGGCAGAGAGTAAGAACACGTGTCTGAAATAAAGATGACAGAATCCAGTAAGATCCAAATGTACTTATTTGGAAGAGTCGGAGAAAACAGGAATGCAGAACAACCGTTTCCTCAGAAGTATTGCATAACCATCCTGTTAACTGTACTAGTGACAATAATCTTTTTGTTGTGGCCATTCCTTTTCTCAGCCACACAAACTGGACTAAACAAGCGTGCAGAGTTGTATGCAGAGTGGCACCCAAACTTCAACACTTACCAGGCAATCAAATATGTGTATGCTGAGACCTTCAATGTTTCAAATTGCTGGATTTGCAGAGCTTTACCAACAGCATACGGGGGGGGGGGGTTATTGTTAACTTCAGTCCCCCTATGAGCAAACAAGACCTGGGAAAACTTAGTCTATGATACATCAGATGTCACATCACAAGATAAAGTAGCATTGCACTTGTCTGTTTGACAGAAGGGGACTGTGTGTTTTTAAAAAAAATGATACAGTTCAGGTGGGTTGGAGCAATTGCAATGTGACTGTTCCCTATAGATGCTACAATAAGACTGATAACACAGGATCCTATTGCAACACGAGCTATGATTCATTTGTTGAACTGATGCATAGGACAACTGATGAAGTAAAACATAATGCTGACCTTTATAGACAACTGTCTATGATAGACAAAAAAATATTTCATCCAGAGCCAGGACATAGTAAAGTTACTACCAAAGTAGAAGACTGTTATTTTGTATGTGGTAGAAAAGCATACAAGTGATTACCTAAGAATTGGTCCGGCAGTTGTTATTTGGGGTACCTGGTTCTGGCCATATGACACACAGCAGTTTTACCTCAAGGGAAAATTCGGAATGTTCGACAAGAAATTAAGAAGCCTGTCAATCCAGTGGGGCAAATCAATAATGGCTGGAAAACCATTATGCTGTGGGCTTAGGGAAAAATGGACTGTCACATATGGGCTTGGGTGATACCATCATCTCGTGGGCAGGTGTACTGCTAGCATATGGAGCAACAAAATCAATCTGGGAACTGAGAAAATTGTCTAAACTTCTTGAAATAATGAGCAATGCAACCTTTTCTGCCCTAGAATTGGTGACTTATGAACTGACTGCCATGAGAACTGTAGTGCTTCAAAACCGCATTGCTCTCGACTTCACCCTAGTGGCGAGAGGAGGTACGTGTGCTTTAATCCAGGAGGAGTGCTGTTCATATATTCCTGACCACAAACACGAGATAGACAATCATCTTGAGGTAATTCAGCAGGTGTCAGCCATGACCAAACCAGGACCAAATCCATTGACGGACTTTTTCCAGAGATTGTTTGGGGGGGTGAGGCAGTATCCTGATGAACATCTTGATTGCCATCTGTGTAGGAATGATCCTACTGGTGGTATGTGTGTGCTGCTGCATCCCCTGCATGAAAAGACTGATTAAAGACTTTATAGACATGTCAGTTTCAGAAACCTTATACCAAGGTGCTGAACTTGAAGAATTGTTAAAAATCTGAAAATGCTTTCATAAGTTTAAACTGAATGACTCTCTTAACTGCAAATCCTGAGTAGGAAGTGGTTAGGGGAAGAAAAGCTGTTTATGCTTATCTTGAAAGTAGAATAAAAGTATTAAAAGGGAGGGAAATGTTAGAAAAATATGTAATAGTAATATGCATGCTTAATGCATTCGAGATTTAAAAGGATTAATACATTTATTCTGTTCACACTGCATGAATCTGCACAGCCATTAGAAACTTAACAAGAAGCATTCTATTTCTGCTAATGTCATGAAAATAACAAGAAGTAATTCATTTCTGCTAATGTCATGAAACTTAACAAAGGGATATTCATTCCTGCTTATGCCATGAGAAAACATGCAGCTGATAGAAGCTAATGATAAAGAAAACAATAGATGCTTGAAAGTTTAAACCGTAGTCAGGATTACTTGCACTAAAGCTAGAAATGTACCTTGAATCTAGGTAAAATGTAACACATGTATTAGAACAGTACAATAGAAAAATTGAAATGTTGAAATGGACTGACATAAACCCAATGGCAGATAATTTAACTTGGTCAGCAATAAGTCTAGCAATATTTTCTGTAGAACATACATAAAGCTGTGTCTAACTATGTCAGCAATAGAATGTAACATTTTCTATGTGACAGGAAGAGAACTGTATAAGTATAACCTACTAATCATTAAAAATTCAGACAAACCTTGTGCCTACATGCTTTGTCTCCTTGCTGCAAGTAATAAAGGGTGCCTTGCTTGAACCTAACGTGAATTGGTCTTTGAAGTTTTTCCTTTGACACTACGAATTAATAACAGTATGCATCCATTTTATTTAAAGGAGAATATGGTAAACGGTCAGAGAATAAGGTGAGAAGATCTCACTACGGTCAATTAATAAGGTTAGAGGATCTCACTATGGACTCTGGGACTATGTTTCATTACTGGAAGAAAAAGTTAATAGTAAATGGTTATCTCAGTAAAACTGTCAAAAAGAATATAGGTAAGGTTTTGAGTAGTGAAGTAGGGATTATGGCCTAAGATCTTGCCACCACTAACACCCCACAGTCACCTCCCCTATTACTCCCCCAGTCAAAAGACTCTAAAACAAGCACAATTTTAACTTAATTTATGTACAGTGGTACAATAAAGGATATTGTGAAATATAATTTGTATATAATAAGTGTAAATTCTGATGTTTTAGAAGTAGTTGGTGAGAAACCTAGTTTTATTTTTAAAATGCCAGTAGCTCAGATTAGTTTTTCTGGTAAAGTTACCAAAGAACAAATTGAAGAGAAGTGGGGTACTTACAAATTCTTTAAATGTAACATATGTAGTTACATTTCCAATGGGGGCAGTTTTGATAGGTTCATAAATAAGTACTAGGCTAGCTACCCTTGTGGGCCATTTTAAGCCTAGCCATGTTCCCTTTTTGTGCTTGAAATAACCTGTACTATTTGGTTATAGATTGGCCTTAACTTTACTGTATCAGCACTGACAAGTCATATAAATCCCCAGAGGAGATGAAGTGAAGCACTCTCTGGAGCTGCTAGGTGGTGCTGGAGGGCTGCTAGTACAGTTCTGGGAACCCCATGATGGAGGAGAGTACAGCAGAGCTGGAGAGAGGAGGAGGAAAAAACTTACTGACTGAAGGAGAAGGAGATGAAATATCTTTTACAGAGTTGGAAAATTGAGGATTGGAGAGACAAGTGCTGATAAATTTGATGAACCAAGCAGAGTCAAAGGAAAGAGAAGAAAGATGGAGTGACATAGTGGAGAGAGTATTACAGGTAGAAGAAACTGAGAGACTGGAAAGACAATCAACTGCTGGTGAAGGAAAAACAATGGAGGTATTCTCACTTGGTTGAGTAGACAGTTTTAAGGGTGTACCTGTGCAACAGAGTTTTTTGTTTCAAGAAGAAACTGAAAGATTGAAAACACAAACAATTGCTGTTGAAAGGAAAACAATGGAGGTATTTCCAGCTGGTGGAGTAGCCAGTTTTCTGGGTTTACCTCTGTAACATGGTTTCCAGTCACAAGACAGAAGAAGCTACACAGATACATCAAGACAAGGAAGAATGGAAGAAGGAACTGAGAGGGGACAATCAGTTGCAGTTTCTCAACAGCCACAGAGAATATGACTGGTAGTAAGAATAAAAAGTAAAAGTGATGTCAGTTTGAAAAGGTGTAACATAATTGATAGTATTATTTTGCCACTAGGATTTAACATAAAGGACATAAGAGCATTAATTCGTTTTGGAGCTGAAAATTTTTGTGAGGTTGGGGTTGGCAAAATGATTAAGGTATTTACCTCACAGACACAAGGTATGGAGTTTGATTCTCAACTTTGAAGAGAAATTGGCTAGGCTTAAAATGGCTTGCAAGGGCAGCAATTAGAGTAGTTACCTATGAAAGCTTTAACTTGCTGGAAGAAAGTATGATTGAGATTGAAAAAAAGAAATGCAGTAGCACAGCAGAAAAACTATTTATTTCGGAGCTTAGGACTGCAACTAAAAAAGAGAAAATAAATGTGCAATTTCTGACTTCAGATATGGACGGGCATGAGTTAATACAGTTTTCCTTTCACAATGTAATAAAGTACATGAAATTAAAAAAAAAAACACATGATGAAATAAATGTATAGACTGGGGTCTGGGAAGTGTGGGTAACAATAGATGTCAAGGACTGGAAAATTCAACATATTTCAAATACAATAATTATGAATGGCAAGAGGGGATTGGTTAGGTACTGGAGTAAACCCAAAGCATCTTATTTCTGTTGGGATGAAAATAATTTATTATAAGACTGTAACAAATGAAGGTGTGGCCAATGTGGGGAGAGGGGACATACAGCACAAAATGTAAGCCTTTTTTTAGAAAATGTAAAGAATTTGGACACATCTGGTTTGGCTGTCCCACATTAAAAAAGGAAAGTGCAGTTAAAGAGAAAAGCACAGAAGAAAGACAACAGTATAAAATATTACAGAAGGCGTTGAAAGAAAAAAATGGTATGTGGAAGAGGGATATTGACGAAAGGGTAAACAAGGAAGAGGTACTTAGCAAAGAAATAACAGTTCAAAGTGAGGTTATTAATACACAGAAAGAGAACAGATTTTAAAACATTAAGAGGAAGAAGAGGGATAAACTGGGACAGGAGAAGAACAAGAAGAAAGGCAGTGAAAATTAATTGGTGGGAGACTTAGGCAAAGGAAAAGAAAAATAAGATCTGGAAGTAAATTTTAACATTAAATGTAATTAGCATTAGAAATGATATAAGAGGTTTTGTGGTGGTGGAATGGTGTACAAATAAAAATGGGTGTTTTTACTTGCTAGATACCAGATGTAACAAAGAAAAAATAAAAGTAAAGAATATAGACAGTATGGTGAGGCAAACTGTTTGGTCTGTAGGAAATTAGACATTATGCAATAAAAATTTTTATAAAAAATGAAGAAATAAGAACTTTATAACAATAGTAGCGCCAAGAAGGGCAATGATACATGATATGAGAATGAGACAAAAATGTTTAAGGTTAGACGTGATCTATGCATATACCAATAAGACAGAGAGAAATGGTTGTTTGAAGAAATAAAATATTGTGTTTGTAAATATGCCAGTAGTGATGATAGGGGACTTTAACTGTAACATAAGATAAAAAATGGAAAAATGACACTGGATATTAACATGATAACAGAATTAATAAAATGTCAATATTTAAAAGTAGAAAAGAATAGAGAATAGACTACAGTTAAAATGAAATGCAAGGGATTTGGTGAGATAAATAAATAAATGAAATTTTTCACAATAAAGGAAGTAAACATCTTGGAGGTGACATTTGGTGAATATGAAAGTGTAATAAGTCAATGGAGATAAATACTGGAACAAATAAAAAATTGTTATCTTAGTGGAAAAGATTTTACTGATCATTTTGGAAAAAGACATATATGGCTAATAGTTACATATTAGGAAAATAGCATATTTAGTGGGAATATGTATGTTTCCCACTCAAATGGAAAAAGAGTTATTAGAGATCCTTTTTATCTTCATTTGGGGCCAGGGTCGGCCCGTGCTATTGGACTGCAGGACTGCTGCCCCCCAGCTGTAAAAGAAAGAAGAAAGAAACTAAACAAAAGAAGGGCAAAAATCGCGGACCTTCGCCAATGCTCACTTGTGGCATTTCCGACATCCAGACTGCTGCTGAACCAGTCCACGGCATGAGCAGAGCTCCGGACCGATTCAGCAGCAGTCCAGATTAGAAACACAGCTGTCAAGAGCATCCCAGAAGTCTATATAGTTAGTTACAACTGCATAGACTGGAAAGGGATTGGACTGCAACATCCGCAGGCTGTCCTGCTCTCGCAGGAAGGACGGACTTCACCACGGGATCGGTGACATCTGGAGCTATACAGAAATGGAAGGCCCTGGACGTGTGTGTGTGTGTGTGTGTGTGTGTGTGTGTGTGTGTGTGTGTGTGTGTGTGTGTGTGTGTGTGTGTGTTTGTGTAAAATGCCCCAGTTGCTGTATACTGGTGGATAGAGAGAACACATAGTGGAGCTCAGGTGTACCTTGATTGCAGGTGGCAAGGGCCTGAATTCCCTACCCACCACCATTTGTAAAAAAATGTGCAGATTTTTGCCTCATATTTGTTCTGTTCTGTTCCTCATAAAATCTGTGGTTTCTGTATTTTTGTTACCTTCCACAGTCAGTAATGCAGTGGTGCACTGGTAGCATTGTTGCCTGACAGCTACAAGTTCTCTGGTTTGATTCTTGGCTGGGGTGCCTTCTGTGTGGAGTCTGCATGTCCACCCTGTGTTGGTGTGGGTTTGCTCTGGTGTCCTCCCATCTTACAAAGACATATGTCTGGAGTGTTTCTCCCTGGACCTCTGCTGAAAATAGTTTTTTAATTCCAAGTTAGACTTTCCTGATTAACAAATGTTAAGTAAATAAAAATGACAGGCATTTAAATTTCAGACTTCATATTCTTCAGAAAGTACATGGTAACACAAAAACTTTTATTCTAACAATTTTCTAAGTTTATAACATGGGTATTTGAAATGTGCCCCTATTTCTGGGACTATATTCCCCCATTATTGGCTTTGTCTACATGTTTTTTGCTACGAGGTTAAGAGCTATGGTGAGAACTGAATTCACTGAATATGTTTGGGGGCTGTATTCCCCCATTATTGTCTTTGTTCAGGTGTTTTGTGCTAAGAGGTTGACAGCTATGGTGAGAACTGATTTCACTAAATGGTAGCCATTTAAGTTTCAGACTTTCTCTCTTTCACAAAACAGATGATTTGGCATAGTGGTATGTTGCTCTGACTGTTTTGCACAGGGTCCTGGGTTCAATACTTTGCAGTGAAATGTATGGTGGTAACACAGCATTTTATTCTAGCAACTTTCCAAAATTATACAAGCAATGTTTAAAACGTGCCCCTGGTTTTTGGGCTTTTGCCCCCCCCCCAATAAATTTTGGCTTTTTCCAGATTTCTTGTGCTGCAGAGTTCAGAGATACGGCTGAGTGTCAAGTAGATATTACAAGAAGCTGAGAGCTCCAGGGGAACAAAAGTTTAGTGCTGCTTATGCTGAGTCTGCTTGCATTGTTAATAGCAAAACAGGTAGTGTTCTTGCTTTTGATGCAGAAGGCTGTGGGTTCTACTCCTACAGTAGGTAGATGCATTGCTGATACTGTACTGTGTTGTAAGGGGGTGGATGCTGCAGTCCTTTTTAGAGAAGATACCTAGTAACTATGAACCTGTATTAAGTTTTCCATCCATGCAACATAGGTAATGTACTCCTCAAGGGCAACAGGCACTTTATTTGTAGATGAAACAATGAAAGTTGTTTACTAGCAGCAGCCTCTTCATTAGTTTCTTGTTTGCTTTTCATTTTTTACTTTGATCATGTTTTCCCCATGAAACAAGTAGATAGTTGTTGTCAGGCAGCAAGTCTTTTTTGGATAAGAAACATTTTTACAAGTGGGGGTATCACAGAGATTGCTACTTTCAGCATGTTACTTGGCACTTTAATAAAGCTGAATATAAATTATATTTAGAACTGGAGTACAAAGAGAAGTGATTTGAGGTGAGTGCTGCTTGTTTTTCTCATACTTGATTTTGACTAGCATTCCAGTAATGTATTTAAAAAGTAATTTATTTTTTCATGCCTCACAACCTTTTTGTTTCCATCTAGATATTAAGTAAGCTGTCATGCAGCCAATGCATTGAAATATTTTTTTTCTTCTGCACTTCATTTTGTCTTGATTGGACTCTCATAATGACGGTTTGGCACCCAGAGCAGCGTATTTAATTAAAGTTACATGTTTTTGTGGTTTTTGAGCATAACTTCTCCCCTTTCTAGTTGGCCACACCCCTTCCCATTGACCCCTACCCATTCAGCTGTCTCCTGCAGCCCCCCCCCCTTTGATATGAAGTCACCAGCTGCCACTGCTTGGGGCACAAGGCTGGAGACGGTGAGAAGAGGGACAATTTATAACTAAAAAACAGAAGGTGGTTGGAATTTAAAAAATCCAGTAACACACTTAGCACCTATGCATTTATTTTTGGGTAATGAGAAAGGTAAAAGAATGACAAAAAGAAATGTTAGGTAAGATGCTATATGAAAGATATAAAAATGTATGAGAAGAAAAAAACAGAGAAAAGAAAAGACAAAAGAGACAGTGGAAAAAAATGATATGACAAAAATGAAATAATGGAAGTTAAAAGTAAGTGAAGTTGACAGGAAAATACAAGAATGTATAATATGATTTCAGAAAAATGATTTTGGGGATGTACCCAGGGAAGGAATTAAAAGGAGATAAAAAGACAAAAGCAGAAAAAAGTTTGACATTTTTATGATGCAGAGGATTTTTTGTGGAGAATTTTATTAGACAAGTTACTGGGAAAGTATGATAAGGTAAAGAAATGTGATATTAATAAAGTGGATAAATTACTCATTGTGACAATATGGATGCTCTGGCAAAAAAAATGCAATTTGTTATATAACAAGAAAATGAAAGAAGATAATTTATTAGATGAAATGCGAAGATGGTTCTGGAAGAAAGAGGATAGAAAGTAAATATGAAAGAAAAAAAAATGAAATAGATTTGTTTAATTAAGTTTCTTTGTGTTGATAATTTGTAAATAATTTTGAGTATGAATGTAAGAATGAGTGTGTAAATAACTGATTTAATGTTTATATGACATAAAATGAATGTAAGTGCTAATAAAGCACCCCTTCTCTTTTTGACAGGTTTTGTGGGATTTTTTACATCCACATAAGCTACCATCGACTGAAGCAGATGGGACTTTGATTTAATGTCTCATTCAAAGTGTGAAACTAAAAAGTTGTGACTGTTTTTGGGTAACTATTCTTTTATGCAGCATTTAGTTTTAGAATGTGGTGAAGTGATTTTAAGAAATCCCAATACTTCAGAGCCACACGCTCCAGGGATCTAAACCTTGTCATCCCAATGAACAAAACATGCTGGAGGGATGGGTTCCTGACCCAGAAACTCCCCATACTCTGGAATAAACTGCCCATACATGTCAAGCAGAGCACCTCCTTGGCCCTCTTCAAAAGGAACCTTGACGACTGGATGGGAGATAGGAAATTTACCCAGGGGATCATGTCAGTCACCCTGCTAGACAGGGGTCCAGGAAAGTAAATATTGTGGGAAGAAATATCCAGGGAATTGTTATGGTTAGGCTTGTATAGGCCGATAGCCTAGTACCAACCTATGAACATATGAATCTATGAATGTGATTAATTGATTTTTAAATTATTTATAAAATGGAGTGTCTATGTTTGAAAATCAGTCTGATGATGCCTTTCTGCTTATTTTATAAGGAGACAAGAGTATTTACTGATTTATTAAAGTGTATATTTTTCATACTCTCAGATTGAACTGAGGAGGTGCTGCTGCTGGGAGGCTTCTGTGGCAGAGCGGGGCAGCAGAGTTTCAGGAACTTACTTAGAACTATAACTGCTAGCAGTTGGTCATTTTTATTGCACAACAGGATGGCTGTGACAAATGGATTTATTCTAAGGAATCATTTGTTACACGCTGACAAAGCGCTAAATAAAGTGAAAAATTGATGCAAGGCTGTGAATCTTTCTGGATTTGGTTTTATCTTTGAATTTTGTACTGGTTCTTGGCTTGTAAAATCCTTATATATTTCACAGCTTCTAAACAAAGGGATTGTGGTCTAGATCTAGGGATGTCACTGTCTCCTTTCTCAGTTCGCATTAGGTCAATCATTGAATATAATTCCCCTTTTGGCATATATCTCTCCAGACACATGCAACAACTGGAATGGTCACAAAGATACCTTACTAAAAGGATACAAGGCCTAAAAACATGTCCTATCACTAGACTCATTATCCTACAGACTGCTCAGATGTGACCTGTGTCTGGCATACAAGGCATCCTCTGACCTATTACTGATAGATTTAATGCACATCAGCAAGTCAAATGGCACCAAAAGTACTTGGTCTAGGGATGTAATCCACTTCAGCAACATCAAAAGAATGGTTTGGAGGGACAGGTAGATCACACAGAGGATAACGCTGTGGTGGAACAAATTCCCAAGTCATATAAAACAAAGTGCATCCCTGTCCATATTCAACACAACTTTGATCTACGGATGAGAAACAGAACATTTACCCCAAGACTGCTCCCTGTACTACCAATGGACAGACGCAGCTCCTAATTGCTTTATCCCATGCAGAGGTCCCCTCAGATTATCTATGGCATGATCCCAGTTATTCTCATTAAGGATAATATAAAATTATCAGTCATGAAATGGGTTAGGCCAATCTATAACCAAATGGAATATGTTGTTTCAGGCACAAAAAGGGAAACTGGCTAGTCTTAAAATTCCTGACAAGGGCAGTGAGCCTAATACTTACCTATGAACCTGTAAGCACAAAAAATCACTCCTTGCATGGCAGAAACCACTTCTTTGATATGTTAACATGGATAGTGCTCTCTCTTTTTAGCTTTATTAAGAGACAGTGGATCAATATTTACACCTATATTTATTTTATATAACTTCACAACAGTGACCATGTTGTTATACTCACTCAGTAGATTCGCTCTTTTTCTCACCCACATCCAAATACTTTATTTTGTTCAACCCCTCCCCCACTCTTCAAAGCTACTAAAACTTTCCATGTGGCATGTAGCACTGTTGGATCTACTTGAAAATGATTATCTCTTGAAAGCTGCAAAAACAATCAAAATAAATCCTCATGGTCTCAAAATACCTCTGTGCACATTTACATTATAATTCTGTTTATGATACCACGCTTTTGGAATGTCAGATGACATAATACAGCTGGGGCTTCCTTTCCCACTATCTGGAATTCAATCTTGTATGTTATTGTTATATTAATATGTAAACACTTTCTATTTCAATGTTTTACATGCTGACCTAATTCAGTGAACAATTTACACGTGGATGATTTCAAAATTTTCTCTTGTAGATTTGCTATTTCAAACATTCAAAAAAGTATGGTGTTAAACTCTGCACTACTGTCTAAGGTCTTCATTCTAATTAGTAAACGTTTAAATATTCTGCCCAGATTTCAGACTAACCTTCTTTTCCTGTGTTTTCTATTTTCTTGTACATTACTTCCTTTGTGCACCTTGCAAATACATAATGTACTCATAAACCATGAGTTTTCTAAAATACACTTTCTTTTGTAAAAAAAACTTTTCTTTCACCTTACACACCTTAGCAACATTTCCTTTTTTTAGCAGCTTCTACTCACTAGATCAAACACAATACATATCTTGCCATGATGCTTATATTCACTCCTTATACAGAATTTATCAGTGAAATATTTGTTTATGCCTATGACTCATGAAACGCATTCAGTCTATTTTACTCTAACTCTTCTGTGAACAATTTATTAGCAATTAATTTTACTCACTCTGTGAATATCTGTCATATTAATGTTAAATATGCCTCTGTCAAAAATCTGCCTCTTTTCATATAATTTATAATACTACAAATGATTCAGTCTCAAAATAATGAATCTTGTCACTCAGGGAATTTTCAATATTTGGATTAATAATTTAAAGAAAAAGTCCACCTTCATCTTCAGTTCAACTCAACCCTTAGTTTTTTTGTTTCCCATAATACGCTTCCAGTATAGTTTAGTTAACAGAAACCTGTCTGTACTTTCTAAAACATTGATTTCCTTGCCTTGAGTTTAAAGGAAATTAAATCCCACTCACTTCTTTAAGCTTAACTTCTTACATGCTTTGGCAGAAGAGTTTGTTTTCACCTACATGTCATTCCACATACATAGGGACATCTGTAGGTTGTTTTCCCTGTCAGCTACCGTCTTCAATATTGCATAGGTATTTTTCAGTTTTGCTGATGTCAGCAGTTGTTATAAAATGTGCACAGTGTGATGGATTTTTTTTCTGTTGTCTTTCTCATAGTGAGGAAGTAAACAGTATTGGTGCACATAGCTGATCACATTTTTGTATAGCAGCCACTTGTTAGAGGAAGTCTTTTCTGTAACTGAAACAGTTTTATATAAAGTTGTATTATAATATTATATATATTAAAGGGAACTGCTAATTTGTCATGGTTAAGGACTGTGTTTTTATGAAATGTTATTATACTGCATTATAACAAATCAAAGGCTAGCAATGCAACAAGTGGAATATATAATGCATGATGACATATGTGTCTCACTTAAACAAAACATAGAATAGATTACTGTACCAGTTTTGTATTGTGCTTATGAAGTACCCTTTTTTAAACACGAAACATCTTTATTAAATTATCACTTATGACATAGGCAATCATACATTTATATAAATGAAAACAAACCATATTGATATAATCCCAGCTGCAAGCATTTTACATCACAAACCATACTGACATAATCCTAGTTGCAAACATTAAATATCACTTATAATCTGCCCACTTATTGTCAGTCAGTCATTACATAGCTCATTCAAGTCATGCCCTCTTTTAAACCTCATTCCTTCCCTGTATGTACTGTTTCCACAATTCCCATTTTTTCTTATGTAATTTGCTCCTACCTTTTTTTAAATAACTCATTTCCAGTTGTTTTATCTCTATTACTATATTCTAGTACAGTTGCTTCAGACTTTGATTTCCATTTTCTAGTAATTCCTTTTTGGCAGCAACCATAATCAGACTCAGCAAGGCCTTACTATGTCTAGGCAATTCCGATTCTGTATCATAGCTCAGAAAAATCATTTCCCTAGTTACACAAATTTGCTCACCCAGCATCTCTGACAGAGCAGTCTGCAGGGAATCCTTAAAGTATGCCAACTCATTACACTCCCAGAATATATGCTCCCAATTACCTATTTCATCCCCATCACACCTCCAACATTTGCTGTCTACCTGATTAAAAATTCTCTGGAGTTTATTTGGGATATAAAAATATGTAAATATTTCCAAGCAAAAATCCTAAATCTTCTAGATTTTGCTGCATATTTGGGAGACATGCATATATCCTCCATTGTTTCCTTGTGAATTGTTTATCCAATCTCTCTTCCAAATCCTTTCTAAACTCCTTTGATTCATTCTTATAGTTATCATGTAATATTTTATATTCTCTACTAATTATTCCTTTTTTAAAGGCAGCTATTGTTCTAGATTCTACTAAAAACTCCACCAGTGCTGGTCTTTCATTATTTAGGACTCCCCTATTTCTTTCTCTTTGTCTATACTCTGATATCAGTCCTTGATAAGGTAGGCAATCTCTAACCTGCAGTCTAAATAAATTATTGGTGTCTTCCCACTCTATTCCTTTCCCGGTCTAGTTATTTGCTCCCAATACCTTGGTTCCTTTGCCAGTTTTCCCAATTCCAGGCCCCTCTTGCCTAATTGTCTGTATCCCTAGTTGCAGTCATCCCTGTCGGCAGAATCTCCTTTCTCCATTCCTGTATTGGATTAGTTCTTAGAATACTTTCTGCTACTTTATGAATATAATATTCTATATAATTATTGTTATTCTCCTTAAAGACATGCATCCAAAATCCCTTTCCACTTTGAATTATAGGTTTCTGCTTGTGCTATGCATATGAGCCTTAACTGTGTAGCTCTGAAATACCCCTTCAAATCGGGTAATCCCAATCCACCTTGCTGTAATAGAAGAATCCGCTTATCCCACTTGACTCTTGCCATTTTCCCCTCCCAGATAAAATCCTTCAGCTCTTTAATAATTGCTACCCACAGCTTCTACTCTGGTTGATAAAATATGCCCGACCTGTGAATAAGACTAAAGGGATTAAAACATTTTAACTGATTGTTCATAGGTTCATAGGTTCATAGGTTCATAGGTTCATAGGTTAGTACTAGGCTAACTGCCCTTGTGGGCCATTTTAAGCCTAGCCAATTACCTCATGTGAGAATCAAACCCTGCACCTTGTGTTTGTAAGGCAAATGCCTTAACCATTATGCCATCCTCCCACCCTTATCTTACTATCCATATCCATATAACAGAGCTTCCAATTTCTCAGTTTTTGTATTATCTTTTGTTTAGTCTATTCCCACATATCCTTAACTGCCACACCAGAATCATTTTAATCCATGCTCCTAAATGCTTAATTTTATCATGTCCCCATAAATATGGATATTGCTGAACCTATTCGTGTGCAAGTACATAATTTATGGCTATTGCCTTTGTTTTAGCTTCATTAATTTTGTATCCTGAAATGATATGAAAATGTCACAAAATGTTCCACAATATTGTAATGTCCTTTTCTGTTTTTTCAGGTACAAAATATCATCTGCAAACAGAACCAGTTTTTCTTGACTACCATACCAATTATTTCCTTGAATTTCTGAGTCCCTTATTTTCTTTGCCAATGGTTCTAAACATAATGCAAATAACAAAGGAGAAAGAGAACACCCCTGTCTGGTTCCTCTGCTCAAGCAGAAATTATCAGAGAGGACCCTACCTACTTTAATTTTTTCCTTTGATTCCTCATATATCCTCCTAATCAACCTTATAATTTTATCAGGGAATTCAAATGCTTCCATTGCCCTGCTCATAAAGTCCCAGCTTACTCTGTCAAATGCTTTTTCTGCATCAAGACCCACCTTTAACTGTGGTATTTTCTTATATTCTGCTTCCCTCTGGATCATCAATGCTCTGTTAATGTTGTCAAATGTTTGCCTCCCCTCCACAAAAGTACACTGATCCATATCTATCAATTTTGCATCACTTTTGCCATTCTTTTACCCATTACAGACATAAACACTTTATAATCGTGGTTTAGTATTGAAATGGGCCTGTATGAATCTGGAATTGATGGGTCTTTACCCTCTTTAGGTATTACAGCTATCACCTCTTTCTTCCAGGATGTTGGTACGTCTCCTCCTCTTGAAATACTGTTAAACAAAATCTTCCAGATCTTTATCAGTTTTTCCCTTCTAGCTTCCAAACTTCCACAGGAATACCATCTATTCCTGGGAACTTTCCTGTAAACTGGTTATATATCACCATTTTATCTCATCTCCTCCTATTCTGTTAGTAACTGAGCCTCATCTCCCTCTAACTTTGGCATATTTAATTCTTCCACAAACATTTCCATTTGTATCTTTTCTTGATTTCCATATTTCTCTGGTTTATACAGACTTTCATAGGATTTCTGAAATATTTCTAATACCTCTACAAGATCTCATGTTACCTTCCTTGTTATAGGCTTCCTAAGCTTGGTGACAGCCCTTTCTACATTCTGTTGCCTGAGTCATTCCACTAAAAGTTTTTGTGCTCTAGAGTTATTATCAAAAAACAGTTGCTTAACAGCAATCTTTCTAAACCTGGGCATATTATCAAGGTAATCCCTTATTTTCTGTTTAGCATTCTGCAGTTGCTCCTCTTCCTGTTATGTGAGATTCCCCCTATTCTGTAATGCTTTAACATTTGTCAGTCCCTCTAAATAATTCCTGTTACCTCTTAACTATATCTCCCTTTTTTTTATTTCCACCCTATTTTTAAACTCCACTTTAATTTTATCCCATTCCCTAGCTATATTTTCAGAAGAAATTTCTATCTTGTCTAATAGCTCCTGAATAATTTCCACTACCCCTTCCTTAATCTCCTCTCTTTTCAACAGATAAGTGAGAAAGCACCAGTGTCTCATTTTTAATTCATTATCATGTGCTTTTATTTCAGTTATTATTGACCCATGATCTGAAATAGTTATTGGGTGGATATCAAGACCTTGAATTAAATGCATATGTTCCTGTGAAATGTAAATTCTGTCTGGCCTAGCCCAATTTATGTATCTTGGGTAATAATATGTAAATTCACTCCGAATTCCTAGTACTGAATTCACATCTTCCATGCCAAATATTTTCATAAATTTCTTAAAAAGGCTACCCTTCTATGTTATATTTTTCCTTCTGGGCCCCCAGACACATCTTCACTACTACAAATCAAATACCAGTCCCCATCTATAAGTAATATTCCTTGCTGAAAGCTGATTATTTCTCCCAGAATTTTCTTAAGCTTCATTATAGCAATCTTGCCACTACCCCTTAGTACTGCAAACCTACTATTATTACCTTTTTATCCTCTTTTTTATTCTCTTCTATCACTATTGAAGCTCCTCTTGCAATTAATATAAGTACTCCTATTTTCCTTTCTCCCAGGTATTCTGCTGAATAACCATTGTGTAAACCTTTATTAAAGTCACATGTTCAGTTCTTTCCAAGTGTGTCTCCTGTAGCATAGTCATTTGCACTCTACATTTTTAATATAGTTCACTACTCTTTCTTTTTTGTATTTATCTGTGAGACCATTGACATTTAAAGACATTACAGAAAGCATCATTGTATTAAAAAGTTATTATTCTCAACTTTTATGTATAACAGCTTTTTTGTTAAAAGTCTAATTCTAGCTTTTGTGTTACATGCATACACTGTTTGCCAGGTTGAACTTTTATACAGTTGTTTCTTGTCATATCCACTTGAGCCTATGTCACATCTTACAAAACTTTTGTTTTAATGAAAGCCCTCAAAAAACAAAAAGCAAAAACAAACACACACCCAATACACCCCTAAAACATATTAACTTAACTATGTACATCTTCAAATTTTGAAGTTTTACACTCCTAATAGGAATAAATGTCCCAAATTGACAGCCACACTCATAAACTTGAGTTAACCTAAAAAAAGGTTATCCATGCTAAGGCACATGGTGCAGCAAGTGCTTCTACTGAGAGATGTCTGGTTTTGTCTTATTGTTATTGCTCTCCCAGCTGGGAAAATACCCAAATGTTTTCAGAGAACATTATCTCCTAGCCAATTCCTCTTTTTTTTTACCATTTTTTCTTTATCGGATTGTAGCCAATTCCATTTTATCAGATTGTCTGCATAAAGACCAAATATAGAATTGCTACTAAGAATACATTTATTTGCTAGAAAAAAGCAATAGTCTTTTCCACTTACTCACTTTCTTTTAAAACTTGTTACTAGATCAAACTAAGGGCCTTAATCCAGTCATTCACCCATGCAAGAATGAGGAAAAAACACATTGATTTTTCCTTTGTTATGCTCTTTTAACCAGACTTTTTTTTTACATTGCAGTGCCTATATTTCTTAAAACTGAACTATGAGAAAGAGAGAAAAAGGGGGAAAGAAAAGAAAAAAAACGCACCACATGTTTACAATAGTATCTCCATTAGACTTAAAAACAACTGAGAACATTTTACTTTATACCATGCAAAGAAAATCATACGCTATAAAAATAGTACTATTAAGAATACATTTTGTTTTACTTACAGTTAACTTTTTCCCTCCTCTTCCCCTCCCCTAAATATTTTTCCAAACATTAATGACATGATGTAGGGCATATAATTTAGAGTCCCCCTTAAGTCCAAAAAAGTTGAATATTTCCAGATTGTCTTGTTCTGCCACATTTCACAAATATAATAATTGCTTTGTAATCCCACATTTGTCAATTTCCAAGTTACTGGTTTTATTCCTGTCATCTCCATCTCCCAAATCCTGTCTCTACTTAATTTCCAATGTACTCTTGATTCTTCTAGTCAACTCTCATGCTCCCTTCCTTCTCTCCAGCATTTTACATTGAAACATTAGAAAAAATTTCATTGGTACAGTCTCTCTGTGTTCTTTATTACCAGAAGAAAAAGAAGGAGACTCTCCCTCTGTTTCACAGCTCATTTCTTGTTGGACAAGCTTTTGTATTTCTTACTTTGCATGTATTTTATCAAAAAAATGATTTTGTCCCTCCAGGGAAGAATATTTTGAATATACCTGGGTAAAGCAGTTTGAACCTTATACCTGCTTCTTGACATTCACTGAATAGTGGAATACATTTACTGCTCTTCTGCCTGGTGTACAATGAGTAATAATTCTCCACAAATACTCTGCTGTCTCCCACTTTTGGTGCTTTGTCCTTCTGCCACAGTTATGTCAGAATCAACTCCTTCTGCTGGTAGGATTGCATCTTTACAATTAAAGGTCTAGGTTGCTTTCTCATATCCAGGTTTGTTGCATGGACAAAATGTGCCCTTCCAGTTAACAACACCTGCTGTGGAATACCAGTCCAGTTGCTTATTTGTGCTTTTATAAAATTAATAAAGTCTGTTCCTCCCAGCTTCTCTGGTACAGCTGGAAATCTCAGGTTTCCCTATGTGCTCTGCCCTCTAATTCTATTATTTTTTGAAACATCCCCTCTTGAGTAGTCAGACTTTTCTTCACTTTGACCTCTGATTTTTTCCAGTTTTATCACATCATCTGAATATCTGTTTAAAGCGTCTTCCATTTTTTCCAGCCTTTTCTTGTTTTAATTTTTTAAACTCCATCTGTGTTTTGTTTATTTTAACCAGCTCTGTGTGCAGTTGTCTTATACTTTCCTCTAGGTTACTGAAAGTCATGTCTAGAGCTTGCATTGCTTTTTGCTGAACAGCTGCAGTACTTTTCCAAGTCAGTGCTTTTCCCTCACCCTTTGTAGCTGTTTTTCCTTCAGGTCCTCTGTATTTCTTTTTCCTGGCATTCAGGCAGTGCACGTAATAGCCAGTTACTGAAATTTACCCAGAAACAAAAAAGTCCACTGTCTTTCTCTGCCGAGTTTCTGTTTTCACACTGAGAGAGCTAGAATTAAGCTACTACTCAATGTGCAGCCATCTTGGAAGTGCCATGCTTATAAAATACCTTTGAAAAAAACAACAAACACATTTCTACAAACTTCTTTCAAATGCCAGTTAACAGCTCCTGATTTGAAGCTATAGTTTTGACATCTAAAGATCAGTGCATGTTAGTACATAAAGGATCGCATACTGGCAGATTTACAAAAGTTTGCAAGTTAGCTACTTTCTTTGGCTGAAGCTGTGTAACTATTGCAAAGAGGTTAAAACAAGTTCTGAGAAAAGTGTATATGAGGGAAAATGCTAGCAGCCCTTTACAGAAAAGTGTGTAAGATGCCTGTGACACATGCCATTGTATGTAAGTGGATTGAGAAAACATCACTTCCTTATGTCTAGCATGACTCATACAAAGGGAACTTGAAATAGATTCTAGGAAGGAGACATAAAAGCAGTGAAACAAAATCACATTAATACAGTAGGCCCCATGACAGACATTTTGTGGAAAATTATATTAAAATTCTGTAAAAGCTTTTACATTGATTGTTGATGCATTAAATAGCTCAGAAAACAAAGATACAATAAAAACATTTGTGACTTTCAAAATGGAGTTTTCTTTTACTTCAGTGACATAAGCATCAGTGTTTTCTGTGTGACTTTATACCAGCATGACGAACAACTGGGGGATATCTGGTAGGATTTTCTTCATCTCATACTATCTCTAAATTTTCTGCCTCATCACTGCAATAATTCTCCTTCCTCTTAAAAGTCACATTTATTATAACAATTAGTTCATCTTCCTCTGTGACATGCAGAAATGTAGCATACTGTACATTTTCAGGCTTACTGGATATAATTTATTGATTAATTAAATTTCTGGGGCCACATTTTCGGTTCTCAGACAGTTTATCCTGAATGGAAAGAATTTTTTTAAAAGCTACAAGTGTACCATTCCCCAAAACAAAGGCAAAATGAGTTATCTGAGATTACATCTGATATCATGCAACCTATGGTATTCACAAACATGAATACTGATATGAGACTCAGTTTTCACTGCTGTCAAATTTATCTGATTTGCTTTCTGTCTACAAATACATGCAGACCACATGAGGGACTCTTAATGAGGCTAAAAGCATGAGAAATACACACACACAAATATACATATACACATATATATATATATATATATATATATATATATATATATATATATATCTTAATGAGGCTAAAAGCACCAGAAACACACACACACACACACACAAGCGTGTGTGTGTGTGTGTGTGTGTGTGTGTGTGTGTGTGTGTGTGTGTGTGTGTGTGTGTGTGTGTATTACACTTAGAACGTGAAAAAGGAAGGGAGTGGAAGGTCTTCCCCTCTTTTTCAAAAGGCAACCACTGACACACATAACTAAGGTGAAATTTCTAATGTCTGAGCTTACTGCAGGAAATCAAAATACCATTGAGAAATTTTATGACTGGGTGGATACAGCAAGAAGTGCCTTAGATATCTGGAAAACCAGTGTCTAATCCCAAGATACTCTAACCTTGGAGATCTAGATACGCAACTTAAAGACAATGGTTGGGTTTGAATTGGTCATGTCCTCTACTGACATCTGGTCTCTTAGTCTTCACAATCACAGTAGCTGATACAGACATCAAGAGAACATCAAACGTGAAGATTCTCCACAGCAAATATCAGATTCAGTAAAGAATGAAGTTGTGCCCAACATATCAGGGGACTGGCACCCATATTGGAAGACTTATTTTTTTGAAATCAGAAACTTTCAGAATCAGATGCCACCTGGCTACCATTACTGGTACTCTAGTAAAGGATTATGTCATTTAACTGAAGACAGTTAAACTAAAACCCTTCTCATTGAGCAAATAATAATGAAAATCAATTTAATTGAAAAACACACACAAAAAGAAATTAGAAGGAAATCCCGCAACCTCTGTTTACCTTATATATTCATTTGAGAGGGTTACCTGCATGTTTTGTGGTGTGTGTGTGTGTGTGTGTGTGTGTGTGTGTGTGTGTGTGTGTGTGTGTGTGTGTGTGTGTGTGTGTGTGTGTGTGTGTGTGTGTGTGTGTGTGTGTGTGTGTGTGTGTGTGTGTGAGTGTGTTTTCAACATGGCTTTCAATGTTATTTATCCTATGGTTAGTTTCAGTGAAAATGGCTTTAACAAAATGACATTAATATAATGAAAGATTATTTTAAGGACAACTAGCCAATAGGTATGTTTCTTATTCCATGTTGCTCATTTGTAACATTATCAACTATAATTAGATGGATTCATTTTCCTGATTTAAGTCCACATCAGAAAGCTATGCTGTCTGGTTT
Source organism: Protopterus annectens (assembly GCF_019279795.1). NCBI lineage: Eukaryota > Metazoa > Chordata > Ceratodontiformes > Protopteridae > Protopterus > Protopterus annectens. The sequence goes on from NC_056747.1 coordinate 250,653,207, forward strand.
GCATCCCTTTATAATACATAATTATAATCATTTGCGCCAGTTGGTCTTTATTTATAGTTGCTCATTCATTTAAATTAAATCTTTACATTTGCTGAAATGTTTCTGCAATCATCTGTGAATATGAACTCTACAGTTAATGTTTTATGCATACAATCAGTTGAAGTCTGCTATTTGGTACAAGATTTTTTACAGGGTGTACTATACTTCCCACAATCTAAACCTAATGAAATAGTTGCTTTCATCCATATTTTGGCACTGCCAGTTAGAGATAACAGACTTGTTACGTTGTTAGTGATCTTGCTCTAATTTAATAAGATGGAGAAAAAAAAGATGAACCAAACTAATAATTTTGTATTACAGCACTATTTTACATCTGAACCTCAGATTTTATACTGGGGATATGACAGAATGTGCAGTTTAACAAAAAAGAAAAACCTTTTGTTCTCCTCTATAGCCACAAATAATTTAATAAGGGAAAATTGGAAACTGTCACCATTACTCATTTTCCCAGAAAAAACAGTGATATTTGCTACTGGAGTTTGTTGAATATGAGATTATTAAGAAATGCTATTTGATCTGTCGATGTAGTTATCTTTTCACTGTTTTAAGTGGCAGTTAAACATCCCGCACATTTTTCCTTTTCTTTGTTCTACTTTCCCCTTCTTCATCTCTTTCACTTTGGTGTGCTATCCTTCTTTAGGAAATTTGAGAAAATGGAATCTTCTGGGAGAACTGGATGCCCACAAGCACACCTGTTTGCAGTTTTCTCTTGAGAAATTTTTAATAATAACGCAAATCCATAGGTGATGCATTTCTTCAGTAACAAAAAAAATGAAAGTTGCACTCAGCACTGCCATAGACTGAGGCCAAGGATCTGACTGGCTAACTAACAAAGTAAAAGTGGAGAACTGTTCACTTCAAGTGGCAGAAAAATAATTAAGTATGGCCTATAATTTATGTTCCTCATAGTGACCAGATTGGGAGACTGGGACCACTTGCTTTTTGGTTACCTGCCATTCAAATTATGAATGTCTGCAGTAACAATCCTTACGATAAACATCTAAAGTTACAGAAGAATGAAGATGGTAGAAAACTTTTTAAAGTAAAATGGAGTAAATGGGTCACAACTACAAGTACAGAAGAAATACAGTCAGGATATGTTCACATCTGTAGATATCTCAAGGTTACTCTTAACCCAGTGGCATGCATTGTGAAGCATCTGTTACCATGAATTCAAAACAATTTCTCATCAATAAAAGAGGAACTGTTCTGCAAAGCTTGACATAGTACTAGCATACCAACAATATTGAAAGAGGAATAATCAACTTCATGTCATTAGGCTGATGTCATTTACACCAACTCTCAAAGTAAAATGCTGAAAAATGTACTTTTAAAAGCAATAATGCAGTTATACTGAAACTACAAGCAAACATGTTAAAATGGGATCCGTACGGATCACCAAACGGCAACATAACTGAAACAGATTCGGACGGGCATACTTGCACGAAAGTGCTTTTCACCGAAAGGCACTTTCGCCTAAGTATGCCTGCTGCGGAGATCACACCACAGTTGGGATAAGGGAAAATTCCCTTTTCCCCACTGTAGTGCGACCTCGGAGTGAGAATATTTAAGTAGGGGGGTGTGGGGGTGCAGGGGAGCTTGCCCCCCTGCAAAAATGTAAAAGTAATGTTTTATTTTTTTTTAAACACACTTTAACGAAAGCGCTTTTTCAGTGAAAGCATTTTCATTAAAGTGTGTTCGGTGATTGTGGATTTGGACTATTGAACTTTCATTCAATAGTCCTATTGCCATTAAAATAATATGTCTGCACCCTGGCACTGACATTCTTAAAATATTAACACTATGCACAACAATACAGAAATGGCAGAGACAATCTACAGTGACACCTACAGTGAAAAACATAAAAGACCACCTTAGAACAGGCAAAAAAAGAAATATCCTACAGCAGAACACAACACACCAAACAGCACTGCAATTCAGCTGTCCTTCAAACCAACTGACACTTTCATACAGAACATGTTAGAATTCCAGTGTTCACAGCCGTTGTCAGTTGATTTAATGAAGACAAACAATTGTCCTTCAATAACACAGACAGATAAATGTCAACATTTCATGAAGGAATGTTTTACTGAAAACATGTAACTGGTGGAAATGTGTTGCACAAATCAGAAGATTAAATTGAAGTTCTGTTAAAGGAGCCCGTATCATGCATTTGATGTTGTATCGCAGACTGGTGAATTGCTATCAGGAGTTTCTATATCTCCTGAATATTATTAGTACAGGATCAAATTACATTGGAATGGTTACAGATATGCAAACAAGCCTTCTCAGTGACCATCTGTTAAGAAACTTTGAACCACGCTTGCCAGAGAAGCCCTAAGCCTGATTTGGAGAAGTTTACTCAATATAGTTTGCACTATTTAGGGATCTTTAGCCACTGCAGACTGCAGTCTACCTCTAACTATGAAGCCTGGTGTCTGTAATGAGTGCAGTCCAACTGGTTACGTGTTTTAGAAGCAAGCTCTTATGGCATTATGCTCAAGGGATCTAAGCAACATGGCATTTCCGATGGGCAGTCATGACCTCTGCATCAGGAAGTTAAATTGATAAGCACTACAGATATACTGGCTGTGTTCTACCTGATAAGAGATGACCAAGTGCCAAAGGGGAAAGTAGAAATGATTAAAGGTTTAGCAGAAATTTGTTTTGGATGCCAGATGGAGGAGAATGCACCACCACAACTTTCATTACAATTTTGGGTATTTTTATCAATGCCATGGTAGCATAGTCATGTCCATTTTACAAGATTATGAATTTAGTGCTCTCAACTGTTGTAAATGTCCACGTTAGATTGGCAGAGGTTACCTGCATGAAATGAGCTACATCAGAGAAGACTTTTGCTGTGCTATGAACAATGTTTACAAGGGATGGTAGGCTAGACGAGATTGCCAGTAGCAACAGATGACAGTTTACTATGGAAAAGTTGAAAGCCTTCGTAAATCCAAATGGTGTACACCCTTCCTACCAGCTTCCCACATAGCACTGCAGGTGGATTAATTTTTCTGAAATTGTGCAGCAACTGCCTCATGTTTACAGACAACCCACTTCAAATACATATTGTCTCCACCTGTGAGAGATATACTTATTTATCTAAACTGTAGGTTAGTCTCACCATCCCACCTATGGACAGTAAACAATCACACTTCCACAATATCACTCCTGCATAATGATTACTGAAACAGACAGCAATCCACAACTACTAGTAACTGAACAAAAGAACCTAGGGATCATCCCGGACCTTAGTCTTTCTTTGGCCAAGCATACTGACAGTATTATTAGCAAAACACACGACCAACTAAAGCTACACTACAGGATTTCACACCATCTCACTCCTACAACTCGTAATGTCTTCACTAAAAATGTACTTTTCCCTAAAATTGAATATGGGCTCACACTTGTAACATTACATTCCAGCTCAAATGCATGCAAATGCAAACTACTATAAACACAATCTGCAGATTTGTTCTTGCAGAACCCTCAGACTCATCACTGCCAGCTTCTACAGCACTATAACTGGCTACCTGTAAATGTCACAAATACATTTCTATTTTAAAACCTCCAGAAGAGAACATCCTTTCTCTGAGCTAAGTCCATCTGTTTGGGATTGGATACCCACAGAAATGAGGCTGCAAGAAACACTTTAATTATTTAGAAACAAACCAAAAGAAAGACTGTTTATAGACACCAAATGCTATTGGCTCCATAGCAATGGCTATTCCCTGGTAGCTCACGTTGCATACATTCAACAAATGACCACTGATTGAATGCGTGTCTTAATTGTATATAGTATAACATCATTTGAATTTGTAATTGTAAATAAGATGCAAATATATTCCCTCTGCTTTGTTACTATACTGTTTACAACTTTGTGTGTTCCTTAGTCTGTGTATAATTTTCTGTTTGTGCCTTGCACCATAGTTCCAGGGTTATGGTTGAAAAGGGTCTGTCGACCAATCTACTTATCCAGTTATCAAATGAATTAAATAAATAAATATAATTGGGTGACAAAGAAATCCTTGTGAAAGTCTCCTAGGCCTTCTAGACATCCTACTAGCTTACCTCAGTCACTTAGTCAACATGCTAACATCACACTAGCACTTGAACCCGCACCTCTTCTTACTGGGAGTCACATGTACTGCACACCTGTACCCTTAAGGTCCCAAAAGACTACAGCATATCCCAGAAATGTCTTGGTGATCAGTAACTTCATTGTAAGACATAGATGCACAACAGTCACCAGGCTGACAAAGCACAGAATGACAGCTACCTCTGTCATGTTTGGATTAGGGACATCACTGTGACACCCCTGCCCTGGCCCAGTAATCAAGGTGCCTCAATCCTCACCATTAACACCAGTGAGGGACGTGCACATTGGGAGGATGACAAGTACACACACAGTAAAGTACAATTTCCCTTAAGAGCACACAGAGATCACAGTCAGTCTGGGGCTGGTTTCTCCCTTTCTCTCCAGATCCCCAATAGGACTCCCCACTGACACAGCTATAGGGTTCAGATCTCAGCTGAGTGGTCAAGCCAAAACCTCCAGTACCCTCTCTGTCCAACCAGTGCTTCGTGTCCATGCCCAAGTAGCTGACATACATACACTTTGAGATTTGATTTATATTCAAACAACACAATAACAATAGAGTTCAGAATCACAGGAAATACTTTAAAATAACATAGTAGGATAGTCTCACATAAATATAGAAAACATCTGCACTAATCTTGCTATATTCCTATCTATCTGTAAATCAAACTATGTTCTAAATAACTTACTTACAGAGCAAGACAAGTGCTGGTGAGTTGTTAACAGGTTCAGAATAAGATACAAAATGCAGTGACTTTCTCTCTGAGATAGTTCATAAGTTAATAATACACATTACTGCTGAATCATATCAGATTACATCATTCTTGTCACCTCTGCCTAAGTTTCCCAGGCTAGCAGGAACTTAAATTTTAACATGATTTTGTTAAAAATACTTATCTCTCAGAAGCTGACATTTCTCTCTTAGAAGCTTGCCTGAAACTGAAAGTCGTAAAACAATTAACTTGGAAACCTGTAATTACCTCTGTTTCCAGACAATAGAAAGAAGCCCCTAGCCTAGGCATCCTGTCTCTTAGTTGAGATAAACTAACTTTATAACACGTCGTAAAACTCTTTACTTATCAACTTATTTTCTTAGAGTTTTGCAAGTTAACTCTGTATGTCCCAATTTCTACTATGAAACCATACACTTGCATTCATATATAGTTTACTATAAAGCCACGGTGGTGCAGCGGTAGCGTTGTTGCCTCAAAGTAAGAGGTTCTCCCGTTCGATTCTCAGCTGGAGCGCCTTCTGTTTGGAGTCTGCATGTCCTCCCTGTGGTCGAGTGGCTTCGAAAGACATGCGTTAATGGGCCTGCCTTCATTGAAGGTTGGGCACTGGGCTTGCACCTCGGCACCATAAAAATCTACTGCCAATCATTAGTGGACCAGAGTTCTGCTGTGGCGACCCCTAACCGGGAAAAGCCGAAAGAAGAAGAACAACACATTCTGCTCTTTTCCAACAGGGTGCACTGTGGTTACAATCTTGAAGCTCAGTACAGAACATATAGTTTTCTTACATTTTTTAAGGCAAGCATACAAATCATATTACTATTCACAAATGACACAATTATTTACAAAATTCTATCTAGCTGGGCTGGCAGTGTCACATTTCTATGTAAATCATATTAATATTTTCAAGTGACATATAATTATTTACAAAATTCCAGCTAGCTGGGCTGGCAGCATCTCAGTTTATCACAATCACTATGGTGTTTAAAGTTCTGCACCACCCCAGACATGATTGTAGTCTCATAGCTCCAGACGTGGGGATGAATGATCTTAGGCATTTTACCTTGGGAAAGATGCAGAGAGACATTTTTGAGCTCTCTGCTCATTTCTTTAAAGAAGGCAAGGCCATGGCATTGGACAGTGTTCTACCTTCACCAAGAATGACACTTAAGTTCAAGAATACCATAATCAGCTTCAATAATTGGCTAGTAAATTGGTGCAATTCCAGGGGGGTACAGTGTGTGCCGTTACTAGGATAAAATGGTCAACAGACCACATTCCCCCCACTTTGCCAGAAACTGCCTGCACATTTTACCCCCTTGGATTTCACATAGTGACTAAAACATTTGCTACCTCCATAGTCCTTTTTTAGGCAGAATCCACCAGACAGACATTCCAACATAGCAAATTCCAGTCCGGAGATTAGCAAGGTAGCACTGCTGAATATCATGAGTCTAAACAACAAAATCTCTGAATTTGAGACCATCCTTACCCATGAATATGTCAGCATTTCTGTAATTTCAGACACTTTGTTCCAGTGTAATGATAGCACTCTCTCTCTGTCTCTATTCCATGGTGTAATGCCTACTGTGCATTCAAATCCACCAGCAATTCTGGGGCAGTATCTATATTTATCTGCAACCCCATTGCCTCTTGTCAGATTCTGCATTATACAAATCTGGAACTGGGTGAATCCAAGTTACAATAAAAGTAATTCATCATATTATAGACAATTATAGAACACAGTCTATGACCCTTTTGGTGCATACAGAATACATTAACCAGTTAGAAAGGTTAGCTATCGAACCAAGTATCTTTCCTGTGGGTGAGTTTAAGTATCCTCACATAAACTGGCAAACATATACTATCAAGGACACGTATGCCCAGATATTTCTGAGCTTTACAAATGCTAATACACTTGACTAAATAGTTCCGTACCCCAGTTGTGGTGTTATTCATCATGATTCCATCCTGAAAAATGTTTTGCCTAGTCACACCACCTTAATTGATACCCCCTCCCTAGTCTAATCTGACCATCTTGCTGTGACTTTCTCCATTAAAACCTGCTTTGCAGCTGCTAATAACTTAATAACTCTTCTACATTCAGGGATCACTCAAAAAACAATTATTTATTATTTACTAATTTATTAATAAACACAAATAGCACAGCTCTCCGACAAACCTTTACCTGAGGCTGCTGCCTACCTCTTTGAATTTTACTCCCTCTTGGACAGAAGTATTTTGACATCAGTACCAGTACTACATCAAAAACTTTATATGAAATAGAAAAAAATATCCTAGCCATCTCTAAAAGATGTCCACTTCATCATTATAAAAAGGATTTAAAATTGTTAAGTCCCTCAAACTTACCATTGGGAAATGAAGGTTAACTATGAACTTAAGACTGCAACTATTTCAAAAGACAACCATAAGGCTTCATTCATCTATATCAAGAAACTTAGAAGTAACCAACAATTCTGCCCTGAACTTATCTTTAATGGTAGATTCTTCATCAACCCTGAAGATATTTTGAATATTCTTGTGGACAAATTCTCTTCAACCTACCCCTACCCCTTGCCATTTGTTACCCCCATACTCCTCCTGAATTCATGTTAGACCAAGGTCATTTGACACTTTCCAAAATTAAAACTACCAGTTTGAGGAGTCCTGACAATATACATAGATGTGTACTAAAAAGTGCTAAGTTCCATCTACCAAACCCCTCCATCAATTCTTCATCCTGTGTCTCTACACTGGTTACATCCCTAAGGTATGGAGGACAACTGTTGTGGTGTGCTTGCATAAATTTGATCCCTTTATTGACCCAGGAAATTACAGGTGTATCAATCTCAGTAATATTATTTGCAAGGTTATAGACCATATTACCCCAGCCTGAGATCACAGAGGTTAAGGCACAGGATAGCCATCTGGTAGACCTGGGTTCAAAAATGGTTGAGGACAATTGGGCAGCAGCAGTATTTGAGCAGAAGAAAAGCATCTACTTCCATAATATGTCATGAGAGCTCTGTGGGGTCTATCCATAGATTTGCCATAATTTGATTTCAACTTGAGGGCACTTACCTACTCTCTTTTATTTATAGAACATATTATAGCTGAACTACTATACAACGATACAGGTGACCTTACCTTTTATCCCTAGATGCACACCAGTATGACTTTGTCAAAGGAAAATCAGGAAAATAATGTCTGCTCAACCTGGTTGAGTACTCTGAAAGGGTAACTGAGGCCATGGATAAGGGGCAAAAAGTCCACATTGCCTACCTGGACCTTGCCAATGCCTTCAACAAGATCTCCCATGCTAGGATTAGTGCAAACTGTCACAACTCAGCATTAACCCATGCATAGTTCGCTGGATGGATAAATGGGTATCTGACAGAACCAATATTGTTATGATTAGGGCCATTTGCTCCAGACCAAAAACCAGCATCATCAGTAGTGTCCCACAGGCCTCTTGTTCTGAGCCCCGCCATCTTTAATATAAATGCTCCTCTACCATATCAATAGATAACAGCTAAGCTGATGACTGCAGACCAGGGCAGTTATCAAATTCCAAATTCTCCAGCAAGAGTTAGACCAAATAAATGTTTCCTGAGTTAATCATGGGCTTAACTTTAATGTCAAGAAATACTTCATAGTTTCCTTTAGTAAATCTCACACCAATGCCACTTACCATGTAGATAACATTCTACTTAAATCTGCCACAGTAGTCAGAGACTTGGGCACCTCTGATGATGACAGACACTTCTTTGGCCTCCATGTTTCTGAACTATATAGAAAATCCTTCTATCTTACAAAAACTTAACCTTCATGGTATCTCCTCAAGGTCCAAGGAAATTATAGTCCCATTTTATTTCTCCCTTATTAGCCTCATTATTGAATATAATATGGGCAGTGTAGAGGTGTGGTGGTTAGCATTGTTACCTCACAGCAAGAGGTTCTCCGGTTTGATTCTCGGCTGGGGTGTATTCTGTGCAGAGTCTGCATGCCCTCCCTGCATTCACATGGATTTTCAATGGGTGCTCCGGTTTCCACCCACATTCCAAAACATGCAGTGTGTGGAATGGACACTCAGAATTGGCCCTATGTGTGAGTGGGTGCATGCAAGTGGGTGTGGAACACCCTTGGGCTAGCAACCTGAGCCCATAAAACCTGTAACTGCTACAGAAACAACAAGCACTGAAAGGTGCTCATTGCCCGATGTACCACATGGTGCGTAAATGGGAAAGAGAGAGAGAGAGAGGCCCATCATTGAATATAATATCTGCTTTTGTATGTACTTTGCTAAGTCCCTTCACCAGCTGAAGAGACCTCAACATTTCCTTACCAAAATTAAATCAAGTCTCATACCCTTATCTACTCTAATAACTCTGCCCTTTCAGGTGGTATCATACAGACTGCGGAGATGTAATCTTTTCTGTGCCTTCTGTATTATGAATAACCCAGCAATCTTTGAACTCCTTAACCTAAATAGAACAAGTGGTGAAGTAAACACCAGTTCTACAGACCTAAACCTATCCTGCCATATTAATAATACCAGATAGTGGGACAGGTACCTCAAGCAATATATTCCCCATTGCTAGAACAGGTTGTTCTTACCTGACAAGGAGAGTTCTTCCCCAACAACCCTTAAAACCAGTCCTGATGGCTGGATGGGTGATCACAAATGTTCACAAGGGATTTGTGAAGAAAGTCTTCTTAATCCTGGATACTGTTAGTCTCCAACCAGTCCTAAATGATGTAGATGAACTTCTTGATGGTCTGCATAGTAAAAACCTATGAACATATGAGTATATGTGCAAAGGGTACATCCAAGCATTTAGGAAAGTAATCAAAGCTGTGAGTCCTGACCACAGATCACTGAAGCTCAAAACATATAAGTCAGAGAGTGATTGTAGAAGGTGATTTTAATTGTTAATCTGTAGCTTTAGTGGGAGGGCAAGGATTTCATATCACATCAGAATCATACTAGACAAAAGAATGAGGGTAACCCTTTTTGCTGTTTTAACACTGAAACAGACTACAGACACTGCTGACGTGGAGCGATTAGAAGTAATCTCTCCACAGCTTTGGACTACCTAGCAAAATGAGGTAGGGTTCATAAAAAATGCAGAATCTCTACAAATACTCTTAAAACCTTGTGGTCACTTGCTTATTGTAGTTCAGTATTCTTTGTTGGCTGAAGCAGAGAAAGGAAGTACTAATCTACTAATCTATGAATCAAACCTGTCATTTCTGCATGACTCCAACAAGGTATAATAATCCCTATTTGAAATCCATTTAACACACTTATCTTACCAGTCAAGAAACAAGGAAAAAATGCTTACAGATTTGTACAAGATTTACAAGCAGTTAACACAGTAGTAGTATCGACTTTTCCTGTAGTTCCTAACACTGTTACAGTACTCAGTACTGTACCATCTGCAGCCACTACCTTCTCAGTGACAGATACAGGCCACCCTCTCAAACTCAGGAACACCTTCCTGAAGACACTGGAGGGTATAATGTATCTCCAAACACCATCATATTGGATCTCATTGTCACAAACGACCATAGTGAAGAACTTCTCTAAAGCAAACTTAGACTCAAATGCCTTCTATGAACACCTCCAGGACTGCATGGATCAGGCAATCCCAAATAAAACCAAGACTCTTTCCACAAAGTCTGGTGACCCCCATTAACAACAACTTTACAATAAGAGGAGAAAGCTATTACATGATAGAACAAAATCCATAAAAGGGACAATCATAAGGCCTTTTTTTTTTCTGTTTTAGGGACCTGGGAAAAACTCCAGATATGCTCAGAAATAGTCCAAAATGATAAAAAAATCACTGAACCCACAGACATTGCTAAAGGAGAGATAACTATCCCAGCAGAGTGTAGCCTCCGCATCAATGGGGGATGGATGTGTCCCGTGTGTGCTACATGAGAGGAAATGAGGAATTAAACCGCACATAAGGCAGCTGTTTAATCTGAAATGTAAACCCATATGTCACAAGATGGGTTGCAACTGCTTAAGGACAGAACCCACAGGGTTAGGTCAGAAGTTCCACATTGCTAAAGAAGTTAGAAAGACCTTCTACATTGCCCACCTGATCTGAAAGGATTCAGATCTGGGACTCCAAAATCTGTCATATGCTGCCAGATTGAAGAAACCTGCTCAGGGTGACATGTGCCTGACATACAAGGCCATGTCCAACCCGAATTAATGGACATGCTCCACCTCAAAAATCCAAATCCACAAAACCACTAGAGCGTGAGGCAGAGCACCTCGCTGACTCTGTTCAAGATAAATCTAGACCTGTGGATGGGAGGAATCATCTCTGTGTCACTGCTGGACAGAGGCACAACAAACTAATGGGCACAGTATTTTATAAATGCCTTAGGGCAGATAGCCTAGTATAAACCTATATTTCTTTTGCCTTCTTTTCTATTCCCATACACTCAGATAGCCAGTATCTGTTTTCATTTGCATATAGAGGGCAATAGTATATATGGACTAGATTGCCACAAGGGTACGCTGAACCATCTACTCTTTTCTCAAGCGAAATGAAGAAACAATTAAACATGACTGAATTTCCATATGGTCCTACTCTAAGTCAGTATGTAGATGATTTGCTTTTCATTTACAAACCTCCTCATGACTCCAAACAGGATATTATCTTTCTTTTGGCCAAGCTAGCAGAATTAGGATTTACAGTCAATAAGAACAAACTGCAGTTATGGAAGTCTCAAGTTCAGTACTTAGGGCATGTTATTTCAGAAGGTTTTAGACAAATTTTGCCTTCACACTTTGCTGCAATACAAGCTGCACCACACCCCACTACATTAAAATAGTTGTAGGCTTTCCGGGACTGACAGGTTATTGTCAACACCAGATTTCTAACTTTGCAGAAGTAGTAAAAACATTACTAGAATTGCTAAAGAAAGATACAAATGAACCTTTATCTTGACAAGACCACCACGAACAAGCCTTTATTCAGTTAAAAAAAATACTTTCAAACCCTCATGCACTTAGATTACCAGACTATTCAAAAATACAGAAATAAAGTAGCATTAGGATTATTAGCACAGTGTAGAGATGATGGTTTTCAACCGATTGCTTATTTTAGCCCAAATCCTGATCCTGTAGCAGCAGCCCTCCCCCGCTGCCATAAGGCGGTGGCAGTCATGGTGCTCTTGGTAGAAATGTGGCTATGACTCTTGGGCATGAGACTTGTGTGGCAGCTTTGTATTCTGTAGAAGCATTGTTACTAAAGTTCGCAGCAAGATTATCGAAACATGAATTGTCCTTACTTACTAACCTTTCTTTGCAGATTGTTCAATGTCCACCACTTAATCCTGCTTCTTTAATACCCACAGTGGATGAAGGAGAACCCCATAATTAGGTTGTTGTAGTTAACTCTGTGCTACCTCATAGATAAGACTTAAAACATGTTCCATTCTCAAATCTCGAATTGCTTCTTTTTTGTTGAAGGCTCCTGTGTTCGAAGAGAGGATGGAATATTAGTAGTAGACTTTCTGCTTGAAATCAGGACAGAATTTTGTTAATGGGACAGTTAAATGGAAATGATTCAACTCAAATAGATGAACTTATAGCTATTACTGAAGCCTGTAAACTGGCAAAAGACACAACAGTTAACATTTTCACAGATTCACATTATGTTTATGAGGTAGTTCATGATAATGGTACACTTTGGAAGGAAAGGGAGTAGTTGACTTCAGCATGGACAGTTATTAAAAATGATTTTTTTAGTAAACTATTGAACATATTTTTATTACCCAGAGAGGTCACTATGGTTAAATGTGCCCCACATAAAAATGATGATTCTTATTATTTCCAGAGGCAATAACTTTGCAGATATAGCAGCAAGACAAATCTGTACTGTCTTATCCTGTCAATGCTTCTTTTTTGCAGCAACTTTATGAAACTAACACCACTATTTCTTTGCAGGAATTGTTTCAAGAACCAAACTGAGGACTCTGAGAGGGTCAGATGGACCTGTGATGGCTACAGCTATTCTCTGGACCTTTTGTGGAACCACCTGAATGGGCAGCTGGTAGCACCACTGTAGTTCTTAAGTCTATTTGCTAAAGCTTACTACTTAACCTTTTCATTTAGGTAAAAATGTCTTTATAAAACAGATTTTAAATGACTAGCATGTCCCTCACCTTTCAGAAATCAGTCAACATTTTGTAAATACTTATGTTTGTTTGTGTCTTTCGGCTTTTCCCGGTTAGGGGGTCGCCACAGCAGAACTCCGGTCCGCTAATGATTGGCAGTAGATTTTTACGTACCGGCTTGCCGGGCCTAACACACAACCTTCAACGAAGGAACGCCCATGTTTAAAACATAACATGCCAAAGACTGTGCCGGCTGCCACACAAACTTTGAAAAAGCAGTGGGGGGCATTTTGTACCATTCAGTGGGACATCACAGAACTCCCACAAACACAAAAGTTTAAGTATGTGCCTGTCATTGTTGATGCTTTTTCTGGATGAGTAAAATCTTGTCCTTGTGCAAGGAATAATGCCAAAGCAGTCGCTTAAAAGCTCCCTCAGGAACTGATACCAAGATTTTGTGTTCCTTATTGAATTCAGCCAGATCAGAGTATTCATTTTACTAGTCAGATAATATCAAAATGCATACCATTGCCCATTCGGACAACAAGCTTCACAAATTGTAAAGAGTGCAAATCAGACTATAAAGACCCATCTTGCTAAGTTGTGTGTGTGGAGACTGGTCTTAAATGGCCAGAAGCTTTACCTTTAGTTTTATTCAGTACATGAAGTGCCGTTAGTACTACTAGGAAGTTATCCCCTCATGACATTCTCCTGGGCAGACCCATGACAATGCCTATTACACCTCTCTCTAACAATCTGGAGTTATGAAATATGGATGAATCTGTTTTTCTGTATTGCAAGTCTCTCTGTTCTGTTTTGCAGCAATACTACAAGACAGTTTCTGAGGCTCTGATACAGTCTACAGTGAGTGATCATCATAACCTACAACCAGGAGATTTCATCTATATTAAATCCTTCTCTCAAAAACATTCTTTATGGCCCAGATGTGAGGACTGTACTTGAGTTTCCTTGCAGCTGCTACTGTTATCTGATGTGATGGACTGCCCACCTGGGTCCACATATCACATGACAAGAAGACCGTCTCTCATGATGAGTGCAAGCGAGTTGCCATCTACATCATCCCTTGTGAGACAGCAGCACCTATTACAAATCTTACTTGATGAAAAACTAGGGACACCATTGCATCCAGAAACAATGACCAAGGACTTTTTCATTTTGCCATCTAGATGAAATCCAGAAGTAAAAGCAAGTCATTTGCCACCAGATGTAATCTGGAGGTGAAACTGAGTGACTCCAAAACATAATCTTGGTCAGAAATAAGATTTAGTGACACTTTTTCTTCTTCAACATCAACATTATTTTTCCTTGCTTCTGAAACAAATATAAAGTGTTCATTATGTTTTTGGATAACGGACCAGATAATACATCATGTAAACAAGAATTGTTTTTGGGATTGAACACAATGATCACTTCTAGATGGAGTTTATTTGGATATTGACTTTATACGAACTATGACTGAACAGTCCAACATCCATGTTTGCAGCTTTTTCAAAACTGTCTACACCCCTGACATGCTCAGTTTTCATGTGGACCTACCACTGGAACATTTACTATGGTTTTCATCATCATTTTTCTTCATCTACGTTTGTCATCTGGAACTGTGTCACATCATCATATGTAAGCACTGAATCATTTCTTAGTAGCGGTAAGTGTATCACTAAAAATAACGACAAGGGTTTGGTCAGAACTGAGTGAAGAACACTGGCATCCTAAATTCAATACTTTTTCTGCTGCCTTATACGTATATGCCGAGACTCTTAACGTTAGTGACTGTTGGATTTGTGCACATATACCTACTACACATGATGGGGATATTTCATTGATTACAATACCAGTGACTAATCCGCGGTGGTGGTGCTGCGGTAGCGTTGTCGCCTCACAGTCAGACGCTGTCCGGTTCAATTCTCAGCTAGAGCGTCTTCTGCGTGGAGACATGCGTGAATGGGAGTACTTTCGTTGAAGGTTGTGCATCAGGGCTGGTAACTCGGCACGTAAAAATCAACTACCAATCATTAGCGGACCGGAGTTCCGCTGCGGCGACCCCTAACCGGGAAAAGCCGAAAGACACAACAACAATACTAGTGACTGATACAGAACTCCACTCAGGATTTCTGACTATTTTTCTCACTAAAAAATGAAAAACTAAACATAATTTTACCACCATTTCAGTTGTACCCCTTCAACTATCAATGACTGTTAAAGGACATATTTTCTACCTTTAAATAGAACACTTTTTGTCAGAAACAACAGCTGCAATTTCACATGGAAGGTTTATGATGGGGCTGTAGGGGTGGGTATAACAACATTACCAGAATACTGTTACATCTGTGGACAGCAAGCATAACCATGGTTACCTACAGACTGGTCAGGCTGTTGGTAAATAGGCCATGTTATTCCAGCTATACAACATATAGCTACTTTATCTGATAGAAAGATTGTAATGCTTGTCACAGGAGAGATACAAGAAACATTCCAAACCCAGTGGGTTTATCATCATGTAATTCAAAAGGCTGCTTTTAAAGCACTAGCTCACATGGATCTTGGCTGTGGTGTGATTTCTGGAACAGGAATTATACCTACTTTTGGGGCAGTAAAGTCTATTTGGAAGCTGCACAAATTATCTAAGCTTTTAGAAATATTAAACAATACTACTTTTGAATCAATACATTTGATCACTGTTGAAATGATTGTATGCTTAGTGTGACGCTCCAGAACAGAATGGCACTTGACTTCACCTTTGTTTCTGAGGATGGTATGTGCACACTCATCAAATGGTGTGCTGCTCATTTATTCCTGATAACACTGGTATCATTTGTAGTCACCTAAAAGCTATTCAGAAAGTTGCTGAACTGTCTTGCGTTAAAGAAGCTGACAATTCTCGGAGGGGGTGGTTGATGAGCCTCATGTCTGGTTGGGGAGGAGGTATTTTATAATTCTTTATGCTAATCGCTATCACTATCTTATTATTATTAGGACTTAATTTGTTCATGTATAAAGCCTTGATCCTTAAACTGTTAGTGTCCAGGAAAAGCATCAAATTACAAACCATGCAAATGAATAAACCTGAATCACTGCCACTGACCACTTTATTTATAAGTTATAGTGAAGACAATAATGCAAATAAAGTGTTACAAGATTTTAATAAACTTTACAAAAATGTGTTTGAGTGGGAATGTGTGCCCGAATATTATTCAAGCTGTCTTTTTATTCTGTCAAAACACAGTCATGTTTTATTGTCAATAAGACTATATTTGTAAAACAGCTGTAAAAGCATTGTGCATGTCAGGGACAGAAGGAAACTGCATGTGAAGAATGTCTGTTAGCAAGTGAAAGGGTGTTTACCCATTTGAAAACCTGTGGCCATTATCCAGTTATAAAGAAATGCACGACTTGAGTGATACATCATAGCAGCGGATGGGAGAATGTGAAGGGAGAAGTGAAAAACAAAGGAAAAATTATAGCATTTGTATTTGAAATATGTTTTAATTTCAAGATGGATTCCTGATTGTTTTAGTCTGTTTCTGATGATTTATTTCCTGCCAACATGTCAAGTCTAGAAAGTCGTTTTCTGGAATTCAGAATGTGTGCCTAATGTGGAAAGGTACAAATAAAGAGTCAGAAGATCTTAGTTACCAACATTAATACTGTAGTGTTTATTTTTAATTCATCAGTAGCTATATTTTTGTTGTTACAATAATATTGCATTTGATAAAAAAAATAGTATAAATGATTCAATCTTTTTATGGTTCAGGGAGAAGGACCTTGATTTCTTAGACTCCCACGTACTTGTGTTCTTTGCAATAAATGAGGTTATTATCATCTGCTGAACTATGTTGCATGAAAGTTATTTTGGAGCATAACAATGTGTAACACATGAATTTGTGAAATCCCACAGCAAGTGCATCCTGCCTGATGTTTGTGATATAGTTTTAAATACCCCAGAGGTGCTAAAGGGTTCATGGGTCTTTAACTTAAACATCTGTAGATGCATAAGAATCATTTCCCATTGTCCCATTTTCTACTTCCCAGTATGCTCTGTACTCCCCTTTTTAATGTCTGTGACCCTTTTTTTAGAATGTCTGTCTTCTTTAGCTCATTCTCCTTTAAGTATCCCTAGACCCCTCCATCATCAACATGGAAGTTTCACCATCTTTTTGGACTACTTTGCATTTCAGAACCCATGTTTATGTCACTCTCCTCCGCTAATCACTCTCTCAGCACAAAATATGGTGCTGCTAGCGTTGATACACCTTAACAACTATTCTCCTACATCTCGTCTTCAACCATAATATGAATGTTTTCCATCCAGCTGAAGTTTTTATCCAAAGAACAGGACTATTATGATGTTGCATGTACTGAGCAGTTCTAGTTATTTGCAGGAATATTTTACGTATTCTTTAAAACAGCATCAAAGAAATTATATGACTGTCTGTTTCAGTGCTTTCCTCCTGTATTTAAATGTTTTTTTTTTTCAGTATTATAGAGTATTGGAATTGTTATTGCACTGCAAACCCTCCAGCTTCTTGCAGGGCCTTTTCTGTAAATGTGTCGTGACCCAATGGGACTTGTCTGATTAACAAAAGGAAATAGATAAATGTAAAATATAGTTGCTGAGTGGTTCACCTCTCTGGGAAAGATTGTGTAGAAAGTAAGGAAGGCTGTTGGCTCTACGATATCACTACAGCCAGGGAAAGAACAGGTGGCATGATAGCAAGGTAGGAGAATGAGCAGAACAAAAAGGTCGCTGGACACTAAAATACAAATTAGCCTTCATGTAAACATGGTAGTTTATTCAGTTCGCTCATTCATTCAATCATTAATTTATATTTTGTTAAGTAGGTTGGGCCCTACTTTAAACAAGAGAGCATGGGAAAAAGCTCCCAGGGTTAAAAAAGAGCGAAATATAATATAGCAATATAAAATACTATTAAAACAGCAAACAAATAAGACGAAAATATAGTCAAGATGTGTGCATTGGCAGAAATATTTACACATCTATACAGTACTTGTTTATCCTAAAATAACATTTGAGTAATGAAGTCTACAAGCTGAAATAAGAAGATTTATGCTTATGCTGTTATGTATGATGCTACGGAAGAAGAAGCCTAGATAGTGTATAAAACAGCTGTCTGTACATTTCTAGAAGGAAGTAAGGAAAAGGACATGGTTTCTGGTTAGGTAAATACGTTTATTGGTTTTATTTATTTATTTCATAGTTTGTTTACAAGGATAGTCCATTGGGCTTGGAAGAGCCCATTTTCAATGGAGTCCCGGGGAGAAAAGCTCCATAAGAACATTAAACAATTTAGGCATCATAAAAAAATGAGTAATACAGTATACAGTTTATAGAAGAATACGGTAAAAATCAACATGACAATAAGTATATACAAAAATCTTAGTTAAAACAGAGTGAAATCTAGATGTAGTGACGAAGGAGGTTCTCATAGGTATCATGCTGGTGTTCTAGTAGAGAACTGAAGGGATAGATAGAGGTTAAGTATGAATTAAAGAAGAGGGTATAGTAAGAAGAAGTGGTTAAGATGGGTGAAAAAGGGTGGGAAGAAAGGGGTAAGGGAAGACGTAATATAATAAAAAAAAAGGAGATGAAAACTGGAGGAAGAGTCAGAAACAGGGTGTAGTGCAAAGATAGTTATGTAGGGTGAGAGCAGGTGCAGCATTATCCAGCCTGAATACATTTCTGAAAGACCAAGGGCTGAAGGTATGGGCTCTTAAGAGAAGGTTTGAAGTCATTCAGAGTCTAACAATCTAAATGAAAGAAATCTGCTCCCAGCTGCAGTCGGGAAATGCCTAGGAACACTACCTCTGGTTCTGGAGTTTGCTTTGGTGTGTGTGTGTGGTAGCTTTTGACAAGAGTTTCTGTGCCAAGTAATTAGTGTGGATAAGTCAGGTTTTGATAAGTACTTTGTGCTTGAACACCGAATCCTCATATAACAATATATGTTTGTAGGTCATTCAGTTGATCTTGTTTCGGACAGTACAAAAACATGCAGATGAACAAAAGCTGATCACAAATTTCAAAGTTGTGTTATAGTCCTTGCTAAGTTTGCTTTTCAAATGTTTAATAAGAATATGTGTAGCAATGGCACCATACCGGAGTTTTGGTATTAGAAGAGGCAGTACTATCTGCTTTCTCGTTCCTGCAGTAAGAAAAGATTTCATTCTAAACAGTGCCACCAGCATGCAGCTAGTTTCTACAACTGTGCTGATGTGTTCTCTGAAAGACTGGTCAAAGTCTGTGATGGTCTCAAAGTATTTCCAGCTCTCTATTTGCTCAGCTGGACCAGTTGTTATCTTTAAAGTTTTTGTCTTTTTTTTATTAGCTACAATTTTAACACCATGAACTTGCTTACTAAAGTAGATGACATTTGTTTTCTTTTTATCTTGCAATCCAGTCTATGCTGAAGCCTAAGCCTACAGTCAGTTCACATGCCAATTTATCAGGAGTTTCAGCACAGTGAATCAGTGCGTAGTGTTGACTCTAAGCTAGACAAGTTGTACTCCCACCAAATTATAATGCATTTTTGTATTACAGCATTATACTAAGAACAGAAGGGGTCCCGGAAAGGATTATTTGGGAACTTGTATCTTTGACTCATATGGACTTAATGCTACATTTTCCTCCTGATATTCAGAAAGAAAGACTGATTATAAGTGATGCTTCATAGCATCAGATGAGGGTATGTGAAGGGAGAGGTGTAAAACAAAGAAAGAATGTTAGTGTTTGTATACCTCAGCCATATGTTTGCAGTCTACAAGTTTGTGATCTACAAGATTCAAAGCTTTGGAGAAATTAAGGAAGATGATGCTATATGTGGCCCTTGGTCTGAGTTTACAGAAGCACAGTCCACAAATGTGCTAATGACTGCATGGATACTACATCCATTTCCAAAAACATGTTATATTTGTGACAGTTTATTAAGTTCTGCAAGGCAGCTTGACACTTTTGCTGTGCCATTTTCTCTAGTATTTTAGCTGTAGAGCTAAATATACCCATGGCATGGTAGTTCTTCACTTTTTGCAAATCTCTGCTCCTGAATGAGGGAAGATCTTGGGTTTCTACTAGGTTTCTGGTACCACACCTTCTATAATGCTCCTCATTAATAACACAGCTCTGGGTATGCAATAAAAGTTGCAATTTTCTTGGGGGAGAATGGAGAGAGGTCACTTAGAGGTATCAAGCTATGGTTCATATTTATCTGAGGAGATTCTGAATGTTTTGAACATAAGCAGGTTCAAACATGAAACTCTTTTATCTTACATGTTATTTAAGGATGGGATTCAGAGAGCTTTCCCTGTCCTCACATAATCTGCTGCCAAAATGGGCAGGTTACACAAATCCGTGAAATACAGTTCAGAGACATGATTAGCTAAAATGAGGAAAGACCTCATTATTAGCTTATGTTCATGCCTCTGAACTGCACCGTGTTACTGCTAGTATTATTCAGTACTTTCTTGCTGTAATCACCACTGGAGGCCTACACATCACATTAGCACAGGTACCCCTTCATTTACTTTCCCAAACATTTAAACACATATGGGCACACCTCCATACCTCTCAACTGTCCTTGATTTTACAGAATGTCCCTAGTTTTGTCTCTTATATTTGCCCTGCCCCTTCTAGATCATGGATGATTACAGTTGTTCTGTAATACCAAACATTAGAGGTTCATACTTTTTATTGTTCGAAAAATTCTTCATAATGCAAAACCTGTTGTTCTATTAATTTTTTTAAGTGACATAAAGATGTATTTAAAAGTGTCCCTGGTTTCTAGTGCCCCCTCCCCCCCAGTATTACACTCTTTGTGGAGTTGAAAGGAATAGCAACCACACTCACACACAGACACACACACACACACACACACACACACACACACACACACACACACACACACGCACATACATACAGACACTAACAGTTCATGAGACAGCCCCACCCAATTGCACTGATGGATACACTCACCCACTGACCCTATATATATATATATATATATATATATATATATATATATATATACACAACACACACACACACACACACACACACACACACACATTCTCCCCAAAGACCACTCATCCCTCTGCAGACATGCACATACTCTATCACTAACATACACATTCTCACACATCCCCCATCACTACCTCTCTGCTAAACTCCCTAACACTTACATATAACTTAGTCTCTCCCATTAGAAGTAAAGACTGAACAAAACATTTTGATCATGTTAATTTACACATCTCAGTGATTCTCTGAATTGCTCAGATGTGTAAATCTCTTCCCACAGCATTTTTTTGGGGGTGTCTACATGTCTGATTAGCAGAAGCGGCTCCGCCAGGATGTCTAATTATCATTTAGTATGCTGTGGAAACATCCCACTGCTGTGAATCTAACAAATGTGTAGAATTATTGCAGTGGACTAGTCTATGAATTGAAAACGGGCTATTGCCAGTGGTTTTACACCCATACTAGTAGGACTTCCACTGACAGTATCCCTTTCTGAATCCCAGCCTAAGTTTTTGTACTGACTGGAGTAGATTTGGCTAGTTCTGTCAGTTTGCCTGTAATTGTGGAAAAGTATCCTTTAATTAAAAAAATGCAGTGTGATAGTTAGGGCACAGTGACTCCTCTACAGTTGAATGAGTTATGCCAAATAGTCTTTTTACATTCTTCCAAAAACTGTATTTTTTATATTGTTTCATTATAGAGCACTATAGTTTTTTTTTTTTTTACAGAATAAACTGTTCTACTTACTTGTTGTCACTTTTCTTGTTAATATATTAATATTACTTGCTATGTACTATAGTAGGTTCTATTCTCTTGAAATGTCATCTGACATTTGTATCTCAAAGCTCAGTATATGTTTTTGCTTTTCCTCATGTCTGGCTGTCTTGTGGGTTTCTCAGGCTTTATCCCTCACTGTTATTGCTTTGTGAGCAGTTTTGGTGAGCTGAAACACCATAGTATTCTTAATTCTAATCAGCCTGACTGGTGTATATTTGTCTAATCTATTGATAATGAAAAAAGCTAAACCTGAGTTGAGTCAGGGAGATAATTAATCCAGGACCAATCCATTGATTTGAATGGGTCCTAGCAGAACATTTGGAGGATTCAGTGTTATTTGTTAATGCCAACAGCATAAGCAGTGAGGGCAACCCCCCACACATACACAGCAGATGGCAAGTAAGGGACCATATTATTAACTAAGGTAACAACAACTGCCAAAATAAGACACAGTCAAGTGGCATCCTGCATACAGTGGAGCTACGTCTAACTCAATGCACACTGCAATATACTTTACATCCCCCTACTTAAGTGTATTGCCAGCACAAATGATAAGGAACATGTATAGCCTATTCTGCAGACAAGGAACATTCCAGGACATGCATACATCATTTCACAAACTGAATAAACATTTACAAAATGCAGACAACAGTGCTTTAGCTCAATCTTTATTACAGCAAGTAACATAGTCATTCTGTATAGCTGGTTTAAAATGAAATACTAGCTGATACACAGACTCTTGTTACGAACAATATATTGGGGATTCTCTCTTCTCTAATTCTGTAGGTAAATCCTGGAATCTTCTCCCTAATGACCTCTCCTCACTTACTTCCTTATCACTCTTCAAAAATAGACTTAAACTTTACCTCAAATTATACTGGCTATGCCCCTGTACCAAACCAGACTAGCCATTTATCTCTTTATACTTGACCTTGCCTATCTTGTTTACTATCCACTGTTACATCTTCCTTCTTACTAAACTTCTCTCATGTCTCCCTATTGGGCATCATTTCACTTCTCCTTATATACCTTTTTTTTCTAATAAATGCTTGTAAAATCACTTCACAACTAACTTCCTTTCTCCACTATTGTCTTTACCTGCAATTAGTCCCTGTACCTTTTTTTGCACTGTTTAAGACTCTTGTCCTCTTTACAAACCCAGTGCTAACCTCTATGCCTTACTGCACATATTACCATTGCTTGGTTATTTTTATTATATTTGTTTTATTATTTTTGCTATTTTTTTTCCTTACAAATTGTTTTTTGATTTTGTAGTTTGTAATTTATTTGTATTTGTATTTGTATTTTATTCATGTCTTGGAGCTTATCTTCCTGGGCCTCTACTGAAAATGGACATATATCCAGTTAGACGAGCCCGGTCAACAAATGTGAAATAAATAAAAAATAAAATAAATAAAAATCACAGTCCAAAACAGTCTCATTTTCATTTTCTGTAGCACCTTCTGGGTTGCATTGTCTCTCAAAGGTACTCTGTCAGCCATTTCTGTACTTTGCAATGGCAGAAGTCCTATTTTCACAGGTGCTTTCTATTCCTGTGAAGGAAAAGGTCACCTCTAGTGCAAATAATGTGGGAACTTCATGCATTAGACATCCCATCAACAACTGTTTCCAGTCGCACTGAATGCATGACAGCTGGATTCTGACTGTGAGCTCTGTCTCCAGGACTCAGAGTTAGTAATGACTTGGTTGACCTGTCATAGTAAAAGTCCTGTTTTAACCAGATCGCTTGTCATTCATGCTGGACTCTAGCATTTGTTCTGGCTGAAATAGCACTTTTATCCTGCCAGGTTCGTTCTCATTTTCCTCTTCATCAACAATTTAGAAGTTGAAGGTCCTCTGGGTTAAAGTAGAATATCCCTGTGAGTCCTGTTTCGAGTTGTAAATATATTTTCTGATAATACTCCTGATTTGAATAACCCTCACAAGTTGACCATTTGACTGTTGAACAATCATTTCTTTGGACTTGGACAATAGGCCTTGTGCCTCATGAATTTCGTGAAAGGTAGAGTATACTTAAATCAGTAAGGCAGCTTTCTTCTTGTCATCTGATCATCCAGTCAAATCACGTCTCAGCAATTGTAATCATCATCATCATCAGCCCCCTTTTTTCCCATTTTCTACATAGGGACGGGGTATCGTATTAATTGTCACCACCTCTCTCAATTCAATGCCACACTCCCGCCTTCTTCAGCACTCATGCCTGACTGTCACAAATCTTCTTTCACAAAATCCATCCACCCCTTTGCAGGAAGTCCTCATTTCCTCTTACCCTCTTCCTGTCTGTCCCAAATCTTCTTCACCAGATTGTCTTCTGCTTTTCTGCACGTGTCTGAACCACAGTAATCTGTTCTCTTTGATCTTTTCTGAGATTGGACCTACTTTGGCTTCTGCTCTTATGTCCCCATTTCTTTGTCTGTCCCACAGTGTGCATCCTGCCACCCTTTTCAGGCATTTCATTTCCATCACTTCTACCTTCCTCATCTGCTCTGCATTTACTGCCAAAGTTTCTGTACCATACAGTAGTACTGGTCGCACCACTGTCTTGTACACTATACTTTTCAGCTTCTTTGGCATTCTTCTGTCATAGACTACACCTGATACTCAATACCAGTTGTCTGCAACCCCTCTGATTCTAGCTTTGGCCTCTTCATTCAGACTTCCCTTCTCCACAACCACCCCTTCCAGATACTTGAAGCTATTAACCTGTTCCAGTATCATCCCTCTATCTTAATTCTCAGCTTCTTCTGATTTCCCCAATTTGCTGCCATTACCACTGTCTTATCTGTTCTTAGTTTCATCCCATGTGCCTTCAGTATTGCATTTCATCCTCCTATCCTTTGCTGAACTTCTTCCTCAGAGTCTGCTTTTAATGCCACATTGTCTGCATACAGCAACTTTTTAATCTGTCCCCTCTGACCTGTTTGCTAATGTAGTCCATCACCAGTTTGAACAGCAGTCAGCTTGGAGCTGAACCCTGGTGTATCCCTACTCCAACTGGGAACCCCTCTGAGAGACTGAACACTGTTCCTACTTAAGTCATTGGGTTCTTGTATATAGCCTGCACTAATTCTACCATTGTTTCTGGGATTTCAAGTCACCACAGTACTGCCCAAATCAGCTTTCTTGGGACCTTATCATATGCTTTTCCCAAGTCTAGGAATGCACAGTTGAACTCTTCTAGGAATGCAGAGTTGAGCTCTTTCCTCATCTCTAGCTTCTTCTCAACTATCTGTCTCACTGCAAATATTGGGTCAAGTTGTGCTGCATCCTGATCTGAATCCAAACTGCTCATGTCCCATTTTACATTCTAGTACTCTGCATATCCGCTTATCAGTCACTCTCTCCAGAACTTTCTTTCAAATGGGACAGGAGTTTGATGCCTCTGTACTATCCACAGTTGTGGATGTCCCCTTTGTTCTTGTACACTGGCACAAGTATGCTTATTCTCCAGTCAACTGGGATATGCCTTTGTCTCCACACTGCTATGAGTACCCTCAGGAGCCAGTTCTCCTCTATCCCACCCAGCATCTTTATCATATCTGCTGTGACCACATCTGAGCCTGCTGCTTTCTCTGACTTCATTTTCCTTAGTGATGTTTTTACTTCTTCTAGTCTGGGCTCCTCTTTTTCTCTCATCGTAGGTGTTTCTTCAGTAGTACAGCTTCTATGGCATTTTCCACATCCAGAAGCAGCTGGAAATACTCCTTTCAGCTGCCTTTAATGTTCTGTGGATTGATGAGCAGGTTGTTGCTGGCATCCCCTATGAAAGGTATCTGACTATCTTGTTTATCTTTCTGTCTTTGCCTTACAACCTGATATAGTGTCTTTATGCCACTTTCCAGAAGCTGGTAGATTACATCCGATGCCTTGTTCTTTGCTATTGCAGCTCCTTTCTTAGCTTCTTTATTAGCCAACCAGTATTCCTTCCTAGCCTGGTCAGTCTAATTTTCTGTCTCCCACTTTTTCCTTTACTCTTTCTTTCTTTTGATGACTTCCTGGACTTCTGCATTCCACCACCAGCTTTCCTTATGTATCTTATTTCCATACCTGGCGTGGCCACATATCAGTTCTGTAGTCCTCGCACATGCTGTTTTGAGGTGCTGCCATTCTTCTTCAACTCCACCTATTTCCTCCTCTTCTTAGGTGCTAGAGGACTGAGTAATTCCTTAAACTGTTTTATTTTCTCTCCAGTCAACTTCCAGGTTTTCAGCCTGGTCTCTGTTGACCTTAGAGTCTTCTCTGACCACTGCTTGCAGCTGATTGTGCCAACCAGCGGTTTAAGCTGTGGGTCAACTGTTTCACAGAGGATGACTTTGCAGTCATGGATTTTACCCCAATGCCCTTTCCTTACTAGGAGGAAGTCTACCTGAGTTGCATGTTGGCCACTCTTGTATGTGATCTTGTGACTCGCTCTCTTTCTGAACCATGTGTTGGCTACTTTCAAGCCATTTGCCGGACAGAAGTCTAGAATGGCCGCTCCTTCTTTATTCCTTTTGCCTCAACCATGTGGACCCAGACAATCCTCATATCCTGTTCTGCTTGCCCTGATATGTGCATTCAAGTCACCCATTATCAACACAAATTCATGTTCTCCTGCTTTATCTAGTAGGTCCCGCAACTGCTGTATGAATGCACTCTTTTCCTCACAATCACAGCCTTACTGTGGGGCATAGGCTAAGATTATGAATATTGCCCTTTCATTACTCTGGAATCTGAATGGCATGAGTCTGACATTAATTTTGATTATATCCTTCACTGCCTTCTGAAGCCTCTTTCTTATCAAAATTCCCACACCATTTCTAACCAGTCCTGCTTCTGAGTAGTAGACTCGAGATCCCAAGCCAAGTAGCTTTGCTGCACTGCCCTTCCATCTTGTCTCTTGGATACATAGGATGTCCAGCCTTCTCAGTGTCATAATCTCATCCACTTCCAAGCTGTCTCCTGTCAGTGAACCTACATTAAGTGTAGCAATTCTTAGTTCATGTTTGGCAGGTTGACTGGTTTTATGTCCAGTTTTCGCTCAACAAAGCTATCCCAGGTAAACCAGGCTGGGGAGCCAGACACCAGCCAGCCAGTAGTTTATTGACTCAGGCACATACACACCTCCCACCATTAACATGGGTCCCTGGAGTAAACCCTTATTAGCAGTAACTACCCATGCCCATTTTGGTGACGTTAGTCAACATGACCGAATCACCTAGAGCCATATTTTACAACGGCAAGTGGCTAGCCCTGCCCCATCATGCAGTCTGTGATCCATGTTGTCCTATCTTGAGCATACTGCACACCACAGTAGATGCTCAAACCGGATTGTCTTCCCCCTAGAGGGCACTATGTAGTGTCTGTGCTGCTGCCCACAGCTCCATTCATTGGTGAGATTGAGATGGAAATACGCAGCATGTTTTTCAGAGGTGGGAGGAACCCCACAGAGAACCAGGAAGAACATGAAAACTTCAGCCAGGCATTGGCCAGAGGTCAAGCTAGAACCTTGTACCTTGTGCATGGGAGGTGAAGACCTTAACCATTATGCCAACTGTTCTCAACAACTGAAATGTAGTATTCGACCAAAAAACAAAGATAAGTATTCCACAAAAAAAGGCCAATACTTCAACCATAGGCAAATGAATCTCAACGCCAGTCCATCCAGTTTAAAACGAAGTAAAACAAACTTTAATCTTCCATTGAGCTCAGTTAAACAAGGTAAGCGCTTTCATGGTTGTATCACACCACTTCATCAGACCATAAATGCATTGAATTGTGGTCCCTTATAAATATACTCAACAATCAAATGCAATAAATCTATACCAATTATTCTATTTAGAATTAAAGTGAAATTTTTGATACATCTTTAAACTATATGTTTAACATATATCTTAGAATATTATAAAAGCATAAAAACATGAACATAAAAAATATAAATATATATATCACTTTATTATTTACTATTCTCACAAAATACATTTATTTAAAAAAAGCCCTATTCTTTAAAATAGGCTTCATTGGTATCCTTTCATTGAGGCCTTTGCCTCTGTTGGCCCTTAATCTAACTATCCATCTAGTTTCTGAGATTTCCGTTTTATTTATCAAATTACCCCCTGTTTCATTTTATAAAACCTGTTCCATGATTTGAAACTTAAAAGAATGTGTCTGCCCATATTCAACTACATGTTTTGCTAGGGCATTCGTCAGCGTGCCCTTCCTTATATGTAACAAGTGCTCACGGATACGAAATCTAAGTTCCCTATTCATTTTTCCCACGTAGAAGGATAAACATATTTCACAGACAGCTAAATATATAACGTCTTTACTGTTACAATTAGCTTTCACTTTAAATAGATATGTATACTGTGTATCTGGATGCACAAATTTGTTATTTTGCTCAAAAAATTGACATTGATTACACTTGGTACATGGCGATGTACCTGTTAAATTTACATTATTTTCTATTGATTCATGTTTATAACAAAGCATCCTCTTCAATGATTTTTTTGTTTCTAAACATAAATTTTGGTGTTTCACCTATTAACGGTCTTATTTCTGGATCTTGGGTCAATATTGACCAATATTTCTTAACTGTATCAGTAACTAAAGTACTATTGGTGGCATAATATGTTGGTACCCTTACTGCTTGTTTATTGACCTTATCATTTTTGCCTTTCTGTTTGACTCTATCTGAATAGTAGGGTTTGCCAATGTCATTTCTATGTGTCATACTTTCCTTAATAATATTATTCATCCTTATTGATTCATAGCCTCTGTCATTTAGTCTTTCCTTTAAACATTTTATTTCCATTTCAAAGCTTTCCTGCTCTGCTATCAACCTTGATGTTCTAAGGGTTTGCCCCTTCACAATATTATCAAAAATGTATAGTGGATGCATACTAGTTCTGCGAAGAAGTGTACTGCTATGACAATCTTTCCTATGGATGTTCGTAATAAATTGACCTCTTCCTTTTTGCTCTATACTAACATCTAAAAACTGTATAGATAATGTTGAGTATTGCATTTCAAATTTCAAAAAATGTGTGCTGCTGCTTAACTGTGAATGGCATAATTTGAGTTGTTCTTGGTCCCCCTTCCACAACAGGAAAACGTCATCTACAAATCATCTATAAAAGACGATCTGGCTCCAATTTCCTGATATGATATGTTGTTTCTCCCATGTGGCCATCACCAAGTACGCATAATTATTTGCGCTTGGTGTGCCCATTGCCACTCCTTCCTTCTGTAAGTACATTTTATGATCAAATAACATGACCTTATGTTTCAACACTAGTTCCATCAACATGCAAATAAGATCTACCTTTGCATGATTGCATGTGCCTTCATTCAACATATATTCCCTTAACATATCCACACCAATGTTATTCGGTATGGATGCGAATAGGGAACATACATCCATTGTTATTAGTATTAAGCTGGTACTATTCTCGTTTGTACTTTCCATAAACTCATACAGATCTTGGAGAAAGTGCTTAGTATATTTTAAAATATATGGATTCCTGTCCACTATAGGTCTTAAACTATTTTCTATATAAATTGATATAGGTTCCGTTAGCCAAATTCTTCCTGACACTATGGGTCTCAATGGGGGTTTACTAGGGTGTTTATGTACTTTAGGTATTCCATTTATTATGAGTATTACTGGTTTTGCCATTGAAAAATACTCATATAAATCTTTATCTATTGTCCCTTCTAATAAGGTATCATATAGTGTATATTCCACTTCTTTAATAATTTCTTGAAGCTGCGTTTTTTCTATAGGCGAATATACCTTTTCTTCCTATAGCATTCTATACATGCTTTCATTATAAAACTGTGTATCCATTATCACCATGAATCTTATTTTGAAACTTTCCTGAAAACTGCAGTTGTTCCTAGTAAACTAGAGCTGCTGCTTCTCATACTGATTTAATCAACTTAAATAAACTGCAAACTTCAGAAATTTATTTAAGCCAGACAGATAATTTTCTGCAGATTTGGATGCTCAGAAATTTATTGAAGTGAGGGCAGAGCCTAAATGGCCAACTGATAGCAGCAGCTTTTTAGACCTCCACAAATCTATACTAGAAATTAGGAAAATAATCAATCTTTCTAAACAAAAATAGAATAACATTATTAAGAAACTTTTAAATTACAAAAATACCAACTGTGAAGAATATTCATTGAGATTTTCCTGTCAAAACTACCTGGAGATGACTTCAACTGTGTGGAAATGAACAACTCAAAGAACTGCCATTCTGAAACTACTCTGAAAAAGGAAATCCAACTGATGTCTACCACTCTGCATGATCTAGCTTTGAAAATGGACAGAATCACAGATAATCTAGAAAACCTAAAAGAAAATTGCCAAAAACAAACTGATGTTCTCAAGGAAATCCTACAACAACAAACAAAAATATTGGATATTGAAACTTCACTAAATGACATAGATGGGAGACTTAAAGAAGATGAAAACCTGTGTGAATTCCTTCTGCAACAGAACAACTTGCTAATCAACAAAATAGATGATCTAGAGAACAGGGAAAGGAGAACAAACATAAGGATTTTTGGTCTTCAAGAAAAAAATGAAGGTGAGGATATCATCTTATTCTTAAACTCTTGGCTACCTGAAATACTAGATCTAAAAGAAGGACTATCCAATGGAATAGAGAGAACACATAGGGCTATTGGAAAACCAACACCCTCCTCACCTAATCCACCTCTGAGGTCCATTGTAGTAAAATTTCTGTCATACCTGGACAAAGAACTTATTCTTAAATCAGCATGGAGGAAAGGTCCCTTAACATACAAACAATGTCAAATAAGATTTGACAATGACTATTCTTTAAGGGTATTAGAACTAAGAAAGAAAATGTGGCCTCTGGTAAAGCTAACTCAAGCAAAATAAAATAAAAGCACAACTTGTCTATCCTGCCAAAATCAGAATTTTCTACTCTAATGACATGAGAACCTTTAATAATTTTGAGGAAGCTTCTTCTTTCATCAAAAACAATAATATAATTTCAGTTCCAGAAGAAATGGACTAGTCAACTTCCTCCACTTTGAAAAGATCCTCTGAAAAAAATACCTGGACTGATATAAGGAAGAAGAAACTAAGAACTGAACTTAAAAATTTAGATACCAATAAATCTCTCAAAGCTTCAACAAAGGTATGATTTTCATGTCCAAACATTCAAAGTCTGTACTTATTTTCTCCTGACATACTGGTTTAAAGACTCCCTTTTACTTAGATTTCTGTATATGACTTAAAACTTATGTTATCTGTTTATAACATATTAAAAAGGTCACACTACCATAATTACAGATTTAATTAATCATATTTACTTGTGTAGTAGAAACCAATAGATTTATCTAGCTTTACAATGTATACTTCATGTAGATTTGTATGTCTTTGCAGTGTTTCCCTTTCTCAGACTTAGATACACAATGTTTATTGACTTGAGAAGTCTCTTTTATAAAGTGTAAATTTATTTCATTATTTCTGATTTTTCTTAGAACAAACTTTCACTTTAAAGACCTAAAGCTTAATTCACTAACAGCTTCTCAGATAAAAAAAAAAATCAAGGTAAATATGTTTAACTAATGGTGCAACGTTCTGAGAAGCCGTTTGTTGTCAATATTACATTCAAGTACAGCTGCGAGCTTTATAAGAGCTGTTTCTAACTCTCTGTTGGAGGTTTTGAAACACATGAAAGCATTACACTATTCACATTTAATAGAACACTTAGTATACATAGAACCATGAACTTCTCCAGCTTAGCTTAGTGAGTATCTATAAAAACATCGCACACCATACTCACATAAGCTGGTAACTATGACAACCAGAGCAACGCAAAATGTCCGTTTATAATGGAAACACGGGGTCTTACTATGTGAAGCTTAGATTAGACAAAGCTTCTCTAAACATAGAGAGTTTATGTAAAATAAACATGGATAGTCACAATTGCTTCATTATGGTTGATTTTATCCCATAGATAGGTGCTTGAAACACATAACTAAATGACAAAGCTCTCTTCTAACAGAAGACACAGCACACCTAGAATCACAAACTTCACCAGCTCTGTATAGGGAGTATTCCTTAAAACATCGCACAACATATTCATATAAGCTGGTTACCAGGACAACTTATGTAATGCAACATAAACGTTTTATAATGAAAACACAGAGTATTGTGAAGCTTAGATTAGAAAAAGTGTTTCGAAACATAGAAGTTTCAAGTAAATAAATAATGACGATTGCAATTACATCATTATACCTATTTCCACCTCGCAGATAAATCCCTGAAACACATAATAACATGATAATATTTTCTAGCTAAAGGAATACACAGTATATCTAGAACCAAGGATTTCACAAGCTTTGCTTAGAGAGTTTCTGTTAAAACATCATACAATGTATTCATATAAGCTGGATATCATGACAACTTGTGTAACGTAAAATACCCATTATATAATGGAAACATAGAGTCTTACTCTATGTGAAGCTTAGTTAGGATAAAGCTTCTCTAAACATAGAGGTGCTATGTAAAACAAACACTGTCAATTCCAACTGCTTTATTATTGCTGTTTACACCTCGCAGATTTATGCTTGAAACACAGAATATTATGATAATGTCTTTCTATCTAACAGAATACATAGTGTATCTAGAATCACGATCTTCTCCAGTTTTGTTAAGCGAGCATCCATGAAAATATTGCATAATGTATTCAGATAAACTGGTTACCAAGACAACTTAGGTAACGCAATATCCCAGATATGTAACGGAAACACAGAGTCTTACTCTATATGAAGCTTGGTTCTTAGGTAGGTACTAGGCTATCGGCCCTAGGGCCCATACAAGCCTAGCCAAAAAATGTACCCTGGCTTTCGCCACCCAAGAAAATTATTTTCCTGTGCCCCTGTCGAGCAGAGCCACAGAAGTGATTCCTGGGGTGAATTTCCCATTTCCCATCCAATCATCAAGATTTTTCTTGAAGAGTGCTAATGAGGAGCTCTGTTTTAGACAAAGTTTCTCCAAACATGGAGATTTTATGTAAAATAAATTTTGACAAATGCAATTGCATTATTTAAGCTGTTTCCACTTTGTAAATAGGTGTTTGAAACTCATAAAATATGATACTGTTTGCTAACTAACAGAACACACAGTTCACCTAGAATTATGAATTTCTCCAGCTTTGCTTAGCAAGAATTTGTTAAAACATTGCACATTGTATACACAAAATCTGGTTACCATGGCAACTTATGTAGCGCAATATGCTTGCTACATAATGGAAACGCTGAGTCTTTATGTGTAGCTTAGTTTTGATAAGTTACTCTAAACGTGGAGTTTCTATATAGGATTAAACATTGACAATGCATTAAAGTACAAACACACACACATATTTCATGCACTTCTAAATTAGACAATATTTTTGTTTTTGTTTTATATATATATATATATATATATATATATATATATATATATATATATATATATATATATATATATATATACTCTCTTCTTGCCTCACTATAAATAAAAGAGGAGGGAGGAAATGAGAAGAGGGGGGAGAAAAAGAAAAGAAAAAAGGAGAAGAAAAGGAAAATTAAACTGACATTTCTCATTTTAAATAATAACTGGGGACACTACTTTTCACAGACATATGAACGTAGAATAATCTAGTTTACTTTTACTGAGAACATTGTCAAAATGTCTCACACTATCTTTACTATAGCCAGCTACCATGAATAATTTTAAGCATTCTATGTCCATTTTATTTAAAGACAGAGCATTACTTGGATTTATAAAATAGACATGTTAGAGAGCTAACAGACAAGGTGGTTCCTTGAAAAGAAATATTTGAGAAATGTACACAAGCTCTGGGAATAGGCATGCACGTTCTCATGTATTTCTAACTAATTACTCCTATTAACTGAGAGGTGTCAGTCCCCCATAGAAATTAACATCCCCACATCCATTTGTTTGATGCAATTTAAATAGATTTTATATGAATAAACACATTTTATTTTATGAATATAGTAAAAGGATGCAACTATTCAATAGCTTTAATTATTTATGATGTTTCATTGCAACCAACTGTATATATTTACATAGAATGGAAAATTAATTAGAGCTCTGTAAACAGTTCTGAATTTAATTTAAAATATAACATGTCAATGCTTAATGGCTGTATTCAATACAGTAATCTTTTCTTTTGTTTGAAGTAGGAATACATTGTACGCTTGTTTTTTTTTCAGAATCATAAAGAACAAATCTTTTACTGCATATTAGTTAATTAATTGCTGTATTATCACTATATTCAAGATGTTATTTCTAGTTAGAAATATAGCTTGTATATAAAAATAAGGTAGCATTGTTAGCAACATATAGCTTGTACAAATATCGCAACACTAAGGTGTTATTGAGTTAGTAATAGTCCATGGCAATAGTTTATTCTTAGTTTGTTTAACTCTTGAATATAAATTGAGCAAAATCAACAATAGCAACATAAAAATATATGTCAATATTCTATATGAAAAGAAACCTTACAAAAATGTATATAATCACTTGAATACTATTGTTAATAGTGCACAAATATTTTTATACTTTGAGTTGATTTCCAGACAAACCACAAATATTATATGTATAAAAAATTGTTATTTTTTTATTACATTTGCATATAACAGGAATAGTCTCATTGTTAATCTAAATTTGCTATATTCACATAAGATGCATTGTATTATAGAATGTAAACATTAATAACTAATGTACAATTACTCAAAGTTCCCTTCTTGCAAAGCAAATATTAATACTCCTAATTAAAGGAAACTCTATTACTACATAAAGAAATGTCAACTTGGAAATGAATTAACAAACACTCCAAGGTATTATTAATGTATGTTGTTTTCTTTCGGCTTTTCCTGGTTAGTGGTCGCCACAGCGGAACTCTGGTCTGCTAATGATTGGCAGTAGGTTTTTATGGTGCCAAGGTGCCAGCCCGATGCCCAACCTTCAACGAAGGCACACCCATTCACGCATGTCTTTCGAACGCCATTCAACCGCGGGGAGGACATGCAGACTCCACACAGAAGGCACTCCAGCCAAGAATCGAATGG
This sequence comes from Protopterus annectens, assembly GCF_019279795.1. NCBI lineage: Eukaryota > Metazoa > Chordata > Ceratodontiformes > Protopteridae > Protopterus > Protopterus annectens. The sequence continues at coordinate 250,688,188 of NC_056747.1, forward strand.
GAGAACCTCTTGCTGTGAGGCGACAATGCTACTGCTGCACCACCGCTTCCAGAGCTATTATTAATGTATAATACATTGTTATTAATTTATGTAAATAGGTTTCTAAAGCTCTATAAATAGCAAATAGCTACAGGAGGGAACATCTACAAATGTAATCTGTAATTTTAATGATTAAAGTAATCTACAAGAATTCATCACTTATTAAAATTTAAAATTAACTTGAGAATATGCAATTAAATTACCATACTAACTTCATTCTATTGACATTTTTCTTAATAATTAACATTATTAACATCACTTCTCATTTATAAACATCATATCTTCAGAAACTCCAAATTGGAGCTCGGAGACACTTGTTTTTCTTCAATCTTGCTGTTAGACCTGAGGGGTAATCTGACTGAACATTTCTGTTCTATCAGATTAAAAGTGTATTTCACTCCATGTTTGTTAAAGGGATTATCAAATTCACTATTTACTTGGTTAAATATGTTTAACGATACTTTTTTATTTTCTCTTTTCTTTATTGGTCTGTACTGAAACCTATTTTATGTTATCTAATAGAAAAACTCAGTCTGTATATATTGCATAACATCAATAATTTAACTACACAGTCTCTAAGTAATGAAAGAATTCTGAACATGTCTCTAATTATAATTGCTACATGAACATAAACAAAAATTATGGATTTAACCTTACTTTCTCTAAATATTAATGGATTAAATAATCCAAAGAAAAGATCAAATTTATTAAATTACCAAAAATTACATAAAGGGCAAGTTATATTTCTACAATAATCCTGCTTTAAAACTAATGATACATACATTTGGAAGACAAATGAATATTTAAAACTATCTCATTCTTCATATAAAAAAAAACTAGAGGAGTTTTAATACTTTGGAGAAAAATGTAACTAATCATCAGATTATTTATAATTATGAAGATAAAGAAGGTCTATTATCAATTGTAATAATAAGATTTAATAACAGAATCTGGACACTGGTAAATATATATTGGTTCCCTGGCATAGGGTTAAGCACAGTCAAAAAACATACAGACCTTATTAACAAAGTATATAAGGGCAGCTTGATAATAGGAGGAGATTTTAATTGCATCCTGGATAATTTAGAGATGATGAACAAAAGAAACTTTTGTCTTACCCCTATAGGGAAAGCCCTTAAGAAATGGAGTGAAAATTTAAATCTAACTGATTCATATAGGTACAAAGAAACTAACTCTTTACTGTTCTCTCACCAAGATCACACATTTAATACCCAAACAACACTAGACAAAATCCATATATTCTAAGACTTAAATACGAAAATAGTCAATTTTTCCATAGCCCCGTGTCCTTTTTCAGACCACAATTTACTTATACTCAAATTTCAAATAGACTTTAAGAGATTAACTAATGCAACAAGAATTCCAGCTTATATCACTAAAATAAAACAATTCAAGCCATGGTTGGACTCAAAAGTCCAATATTTCTTAGATACCAACTATTCTGAAAATACAAACATAGTAATCTTCTGGGATACCCTGAAGACATTCTTATACGGCAGAATTCTTATTTGGTTCAAAAATAAAACAAAAGAATGGGAATCACAATAATATTCAAAAACAAATAATAGAAATTAATATCAATGATTCAAGAGATTCCAATGCCAAAAAAAAAAAAAGAAATTGAGGAATTAAACAAAAAATATGATGAGATTTTAACTCACAAAACTAACTTGGCATTAGAAAAATTAAAACTTAATTCATATTTTGCATCACCAAAACACATGCACAATCTAGTTGTTGTTGTGTGTTTTGGCTTTTAGGGGTTAGGGGTCGCCACAGCGGAACTCCGGTCCGCTAATGATTGGCAGTAGATTTTTACGTGCCAAGTTGCCGGCCCTGATGCACAACCTTCAACGAAGGTAAGCCCATTCACACATGTCTCCACACACAAGAAGCTCTAGCTGAGAATAGAACAGGACAATGTCGTACTGTGAGGCGACAATGCTACCGCAGCACCACCACCGCATGAGAATAAAAAGACAAACCATCGAAAATAATATCACAAATATTCATGAAGGAAAAATAACAAAAGGGTATCAGATATAAGTGATATTATTGAAGCTTTTAAATTTCATTACACTGACCATTACAGGAATAATAACATCCAATTCAACTTCTTAGACATGGATATAAATCTTTCTAAAACAAAAAAATACATGAAAAATTAAAAACAGAAATTCAAAAACAAATGTCCCTCAAAGAAATAGCTGAAAGAATCAAGGAAAGCAAAAACAATAAAGGAATCATAACTGAATTATATAAAATATTTCCAAACTCAGCGATTTCAATTTTTCATAAAACCCTAAATGAAATACAAACACAAAACATAATTCCACCCTCATGGAGATATTCACTAATCACACCCATAAAAAAGGAAAATAAAGAACCTAGTCAATGCAATTCATACAGACCAATCTCATTACTCAATAATGATTATAAAATATTTATGTCTATTTTAGTAACAGAATTAAAAAATCTTTGATACATGTCATAAATGAAGACCAAACAGGGTTCATTTACAATAGGCATACTTATGACAATATTCAAAGAATTTTAACCCTTATAGACATTCTAATCAGAGATAATCAAGAAGCCCTTATAATTATATTAGACATAGAAAAAGCTTTTGATACACTAAAATGGGACTATCTTTTCAAAGTTCTAGAAATTTATGAGTTTCCCCTCCATTTCATTAATCTGATAAATATATATATATATATATATATATATATATATATATATATATATACATATATATATATATATAATCTTGCTTATTTAAAACATGGTCCATTTACCTCAGAAGCCATTGAAATAGCCAAAGGTACAAAACAAGGCTGTCTCATATGTCCCCCATTTTATTTGCCCTATCAATAGAATTATTTGCATCAATAATATGTTCCGATCCAAAAATAAAAGCCATAAATATATATAACCAGTTCAGCTCCAAAATTATGCTTTTTGCTGATGATATACTCCTTACCCTATCTGTTTCAGAAGAATCTATACAGGAATTTGACTTACAAGTTGAAAATGTTTTTCTTAATTCAGGCCTTCGTGTTAGCAAATTAAAATCCAATTATATGTTATTGAATAAGAAAAATTATTTCCATTTAAACACAAATCATATAATTGGCAAACAGGTTTCTTCTGTAGAATATTTGGGGATTATCCTATCTGAAAACATTGACACAACTTTAACTTTAAACTATAATAATATTATAAAATCTATAACAACACAAACAGAAAATTTGAATAAATTATATTTAAGATTAGAAGATAGATTGCAATTAATAAAAGTGGTATTATTCCCAAAAATAAATTATATAGCTCAAGCTACTCCCATGATCCCCAATAAAAAGTTTTTAAAAAGATAAATACATTTTTTTTAAATGTCCTTTGGTTCCCAAAAAGAAACAGAATAGTCTTCTCACATCACATTAGACCTTGGGAATTAAGAGGAATTAACTTTCTGGGTTTAGAGACCTATATTAAAGCATCTATTTTCAAAATAGTCATAAATTGGATAAATCCAAACTTTTATTCTGCTTGGAAGACTTTGCATGCTATTTTTTTTGTAATGAAAATAAAATAGCAAAAAGATTGTTACTAAACTATCAAAATAAACTTTGGCACACATTATATGTCAACTTCCAATATAACACAATAAAACACATTAATCTACACTATACAAATTATATTTACAACTTATTTAGAAATTTTATTAACACCAATGTAGACATAAAATTATGGCTTGAGCTATTAATGCCCTATAGTACTATAAAAATGTTATTAATGAAATTCATAAGAATACTTTTACTAATTAGGAAATAAAAAAAATACTTCCTGGCAACACTGCATAAAGGATCAGAAAGTACTAGACAATCAACAAATAATAAATAAATTTGACATATCAAATGCAGACTGGCTAGTGCTTCAAAGTATTCTATCTTATGCTCAAGATCTATGCAGAATAATTAATAACTCATCCTTTAAAACTAAGCCTAAACTCATAAATTACATGTATGAAGTAATATATAATAATTAGAATTGGACAAATTCAATATCAAAATTATATAAAATCTTAATAACGTATAAAGTTAAACCAATCAGAATTATTGGAACTGCATAACAAAAGGACAATCAATAAATGTATCAATTGAAAGCAAAAGTAATCTATTATAATCCATTAAATTAACATCCAACTTACAAGTTTGGAAGATTTTCACATGGAAATTTCTGCATAGAGCCTTTTATACACCCAGCAAGTTAGCTAAATTCAATTCATCCAAAAACATTACATATTCGAGATGTTCATTAAGTTGTGAAGCAGACTGGTCACATACTTTATATGATTGTAATAATATAAAAAAATATTGTGAAGCGATAAGTACATTTCTTCAAGCCATCTATACAGATTCATTTGTAGATTAGATATAGATTTGCCCCTATTTTAGGAAAAGAACCAACCTCTCTTACTATGGGAGGGAAGAATAATGTTTTTACAGGTGTGGATAAGGCATATATTTTAGATTATACTGGTGATTCAGGTCTTATCAGGGAATTAATTTCAAGAGAATGGGGAAGGTTTGCACAAATTACTGATTTACCACTGAAAAATAATCTTCCTTTAAAATTTGTTTATCGTAGGGATTTGAACTTTAAACAAATGTTTGAATTTGGTTCATCCCTATCGAAGTGTACATCTTCCCGAGGATTTGGAACATATAAATGTGGTTATTGCTCTCAATGTTGCCATGTAATCAATAAGAACTCGGTACATTTAGTGGGTAGAGAAAGATTTTTAACTAGTAGGGGCACATTTAGCTGCAATAGTAGTGGGGTAATTTACCTTGTCACATGTGGTCAATGCACCTCCTTTTACGTAGGGAAGACGGAAAGAAAATTAAAGTGTAGAATTTATGAACATTTATACGAAATAAGAAAACAGAATAGTAATAATGCCTTATTTAGACACCAAAAAACTTGTTCTAAGGCAGCATTTTCTTTCTTTGTATTAGATTCTGTCCCTACAGATTTAAGGGGTGGCATGTGGGAGGATAAATTGGAATACAAAGAGTTATACTGGCAGCTAATTTTGGAGGCAAATAAGCCCCCTGGTTTGAATGATTTTCTATTTATCAAACCAGTCCTTAAGTTGAGGTCTGCCAAACCTTGAAGAGAAAATTTGAATGTATTCTCTAAATGAGTCACATGATGGCAGTATGTGACTTACAATTATACACTTTTTAGTGAACACAACATTTTTTAGTTAATAGAATTCAATATTTATTGGTTCAAAGAGTTACATTGGTTTTTATATATATATATAAAAAATCAACTCATTTTTTGAATGTAAATACATTTTTTAATAAAGCATGTATTATATTGGGAAGGTTTTAGTTTTAGTATTAAATCAATTATTATTTTTAAGGAAAGTTGTTAATGATTCGTGGACTATGTATGTGATCAAATTATTTTATTGGTTAGACAATTACACTTTCAATTAAGGAAAGTATATAACTGATGGTTTTATTTATTGTTCTTGTATTATTCTGATGAAGAAGCTAGTCAAAAACGTATTGAAATATTTTGCGTTAATAAACTGTTGTTCCTCTTGGACTTGGGTGTTTCACTTGTGGAACTGCGAGCACTGCTGGCCCTCTGTTGGAGTTTCTAAGCAAATTTTTTCTGTTTTTTAGTGATGTTTTATTCGCTCTTCATCTCTTTCTTTAGTTTTAGTTTGTGTTTTTGTTGAGATGGCTGAAACTCCGGGAGCAGCGGTGGATGTAGATTTCCGTCCAGAGGAGAGAGGGGAATTGAGAAAGGTGATTGGACAACTTTCCCAATTGGTTGAGCTGTTGACGCCGGCGTGCCAGTCTATTGTTTGCCTGGCTTCAGGGCTGAGTGTTAACTCGCAGAGAGAACGTACAGGACGCCAAGATGGTTTACAAGTTTCTGGAACCAACACGGGTGTATTAAATCAAAAGGAAGGTCCGATTTTCAGTGGGGATGATATATTTCAGGATTTCCCTAGACTTTTAAGATCTGGTTCACCAAAAGGACGTGGTAATGGTTCGAGAGAAATGGTGGATGGAGCGTTGTTAACAGACATAAGCAACCAAGGTGACTTTACTGTTAATCAACAGAACTTTGATTTTAAAGTCTTTTTAGACAAAAATTATGAGTTGCTCCAGGTTTTGAGCAACACTGGTTCTGGTGACACAGTAACCAGAACATATAGAGAAAGCCTTGATGATTTATATTTTTTTCTAGACAAATACAAAAGACTAGAATGTGATTGTACTTATTTGAAAGAATGTCTTAATAAACAGGTGGTTCCGAAAGGATTAAGGGTATCCAAATTTCCGAATAGGGTGGAGGAAGGGTCTGACTTTCATAAAGATTTACTTAAAATCTTTGATAACTGTGGGTTTGATGTTATTAAAGCTATTTTAAAAGAAAATGAGAAGGTAATGGCGGTGATTTTAAATGAAATGGAGACTATCAATACTAAAATTGTAAATGACCTTTTGTTCCAAGTTGATACAGAAAAAAAGTTGTACTTAAAAATTTTTTCAGAAGTTGATTCTGATTGTTTAGTTAACATGAAAAGGAAGCAGGGGAAACTTGCAAGAGATATTAAGGAATATCATGAGAATAAAGCATACCCTAAACCTAAATACTTTAAGTCCCTGGTTTGTGAGAGTAACACGGGTACAAACAAAAGGGATTTTCATGAACATAATCAGGCAGGGGCAGGAATGAGGCATGATGACAGTGAGTATGTAGGAAGGGATTTCCCTTTGGATCAAGGACCTCCAATTCGTCGGTCCAAGAGAATTCGCAATCAGAATCCAGTACAGTACAATTACCGGAGTTACAACAGGAGGTAATAAATGTTTCTAACATTGTTTGCACTGAAAAAATGTTGGAATTTAACAACTACAAAATATTTAATTTTAGTAACATAGAAGTGCAAACTGAACATTTTCAGCTTTTTTCAAAGGGCTTCAAGTTTGTTCCCAGCAGGAAGGCAAACATTCCAAGATCTATTATAGATCTTAAATTATTTTTGAGGAAACAAAATTTGACTTTGTTATATCAGGATCAGGAAACAGCAATCTCTACTACCCTTAAGAAAAGAAGCACGGTTAATCCCCCCTTGCATCCCCAGTTGAAAAATTTGGAGAATTTATTGGACAGGGGAAATTAGAAATACTATTTCAAAACATTTTGTCAATTCTAATTTGACACGTTCTGAGAAGGAAATTTTAAATGGGTTAAAACAGAACAGAAGTGTCAGGGTGATGCAACCGGACAAGGGTGGGGGACGGTTCTTATGGATAGTATTATTTATGAATCCAAGATGAAGGATTTATCACATGATACTTTAAAATATTCAAAGGCTTCTATCAATGAAGTTAACATTGCCAAAAGTAAAATACACTTGATGCTTCAGGATTTATTATTGGAAGGTTCTATCAATCAAGAACAGTTTAATTTTTTTATTTAATAAACAACCACGTGTCCCTTCTGTTTTTGGTATACCTAAAATACATAAGAACCCCGTGGATCCACCATTAAGGTTGATTGTTTCCTCAGAAGGGTCATTAACTACCCCTTTGGTGAAATTTGTAGATGAGAAGTTAAAAATGTTATCTTACACTGGAGACACAGTTATAAAAGATTCATGGGACTTTTTGAGATTGATTAAACCTCATCTTCTAACCCCAAATCTTGCTTTTGTTACATTGGATATTATTGATCTGTTTGGTTCTATTCCTCATGAAGTAGGTTTACAATGGTTAAACAAGCCATGATAGATAGTGGTACACTTTCACAGGATGATTTCACTAACTGCCTCCTTTTTATGGAAACCATCTTGAAGAACAATTTCATGTTTTTTCAGGGTGAATTCTTTAAGAAAAATAAAGGGGTGGCTACGGGGGCCAAGTGTGCCCCCACTTATGCTAATATTATATTAACATGGTGGGAGAAATTATATGTAGTTCACAGTCCCTTTTCTAACTGTTGGTCATTGTACAAAAGATTTTTAGATGATATAGTCATCTTTTGGACAGATACAAAAGAACATTTTTTAGAATTTTTGGAATATGTGAAGGGAACAACTGACTTTTTGGATTTTACTTTTGATTTCAATTCTGAGCAACTGATTTATTTGGACATTTCCATAAGGAAGGTCAAAAATAGTTTTGTTTCAAACGTTTATCGTAAAAAAATATTTTCTAACTCCTACCTTCATTTCAAAAGTGGCCACCCTTTTCTTCAAAAGAAAAATTTAGTGAAGGAGCAATTAGTAAGAGTAAGCAGAATGACCTCAGATGATCAAGAATTTTTGGTAGAATGTGACAAGGTGACAAACATGTTTAGGGCGAGAGGCTACCCAAGACAGTTATTAGATGAAATTTTGGAACAGGTGGTCTTAGGAAGGAAGGATAGATTTGCCCCTATTTTAGGAAAAGAACCAACCTCTCTTACTATGGTAGGGAAGAATAATGTTTTTACAGGTGTGGATAGGGCATATATTTTAGATTATACTGGTGATTCAGGTCTTATCAGGGAATTAATTTCAAGAGAATGGGAAAGGTTTGTACAAATTACTGATTTACCACTGAAAAATAATCTTCCTTTAAAATTTGTTTATCGGAGGGATTTGAACTTTAAACAAATGTTTGAATTTGGTTCATCCCTATCGAAGTGTACATCTTCCCGAGGATTTGGAACATATAAATGTGGTTTGTGCTCTCAATGTTGCCATGTAATCAATAAGAACTTGGTACATTTAGTGGGTAGAGAAAGATTTTTAACTAGTAGGGGCACATTTAGCTGCAATAGTAGTGGGGTAATTTACCTTGCCACATGTGGTCAATGCACCTCCTTTTATGTAGGGAAGATGGAAAGAAAATTAAAGTGTAGAATTTATGAACATTTATACGAAACAAGAAAACAGAATAGTAATAATGCCTTATTTAGACACCAAAAAACTTGTTCTAAGGCAGTATTTTCTTTCTTTGTATTAGATTCTGTCCCTACAGATTTAAGGGGTGACATGTGGGAGGATAAATTGGAATACAAAGAGTTATACTGGCAGCTAATTTTGGAGGCAAATAAGCCCCCTGGTTTGAATGATTTTCTATCTATCAAACCAGTCCTTAAGTTGAGGTCTGCCAAACTTTGAAGAGAAAATTTAATGTATTCTCTAAATGAGTCACAAGATGGCAGTATGTGATTTACAATTATACACTTTTTAGGGAACACAACATTTTTTAGTTAATAGAATTCAATATTTATTGGTTCAAAGAGTTACATTGGCTTATATATATATATATATATATATATATATATATATATATATATATATATATATATATATATATATAAAAAAAATCAACTCATTTTTTGAATGTAAATACATTTTTTAATAAAGCATGTATTATATTGGGAAGGTTTTAGTTTTAGTATTAAATCAATGATTATTTTTAAGGAAAGTTGTTAATGATTCGTGGACTATGTATGTAATCAAATGATTTTATTGGTTAGACAATTACACTTTCAATTAAGGAAAGTATATAATTGATGGTTTTATTTATTGTTCTTGTATTATTCTGACGAAGAAGCTAGTCGAAAACGTATTGAAATATTTTGCGTTAATAAACTGTTGTTCCTCTTGGACTTGGGTGTTTCACTTGTGGAACTGCGAGCACTGCTGGCCCTCTGTTGGAGTTTCTAAGCAAATTTTTTCTGGTTTGTATTAACAAAGTCTCTAATTCTTTTAAATGTTAATGAAAAAACAGAAATGAACAAAAATGATCTTTGTCTCCTAAGGACTATACCAGTAGTAGCTAGAAAGTGCATCACAAGAAAATGGAAATCCTCCTCCAAACCCACCATTGAAGATTTCTTGAACTTAATGAAAGAAAAAGCACTAATGGAAATAAAAGTCAAGGAACTGAGAATCTCTCCTAAAACATGGATCAATAATCCTTGGAATAAAATTCTTTCTCTTACTGAAACATTAAAAATGGACACCGTCTCTTCTATAAGAGATTAGAGAGACAAAGAAATCACTTGAAATGTGTAACTTTAACATTTTCACAGATTGTTTTTCCTTTCTTATTTAGGTCTTTTGTAAATATTGTATATAGAATGTTATTTTATTTTATTCAACTAGAAAATGTAATCATAATTATTGTTATTCTTGAAAAACAAAAATAAAAAATTGTTTGAGTAAAAAAAAAAGACATTTATTGAAGCCAGACAGATAGTTTATTGCAGATTTGGATGCTTGTTCTCTAGATGGTTTCCTGAGAACTGGAAACATGCTCCTGAAAAAACAGGTTCTTGGCAACTTTTGAATGCCAATCCTCTAAATACCAAGACAGAAGCAGTTCTCGCTGTTTTTTCATCATATGGTTATGGGACTTGCTTAAAAAAAACTAAAAGCTGCCGTGAAAGTAAATTCATTGATCCTGCTGCAACACAGTGTTTTTTTTTATTTTAAGACATTCAGAATGTTTGGTATTACTCATAAAACCAAATGTATAAGTAATGAGGTGAACACATTGTTTACTAAGAAGGCAGCAAGTGTCAAAGAAAATCAGTCACATGACATCCCCCATGCAAAACTAGTGTCAGCTGAATTCATACTGCACCACACATTGGATGGAGTGTCATCTATCTTAATCTATAGATAATGTTTGTGAGGCTCCTTATAGAGATTCTTCCGGGAGAACATGTGTGTGTGTGTGTGTGTGTGTGTGTGTGTGTGTGTGTGTGTGTGTCGTGTGAACATTTGTGTCTGTGGGCAACTTTAATAGAAGCACCTAGATGCATACAAAGGGATGGGCAAGTTTCAAGAATAAAAAGGTCTACAGTCCATTTGTTGATTTTGGGATTTGTGCATATCAGTTTTCAACTAAGGAGATGTTGGAGTCTGTCAGTGATCTCCAGACTATTCCCAAAAGAAGCAGCATGGATGTGGTGAACATCTCTTCAACATTCATAAATCATGCAGGGAAAAACCATTACAGGAAATAAAAAAGTAGGCTGAATTGTTTGAAGATGTTGTACCTTTTATATGCATAACTCATATGATGATATCACTTTCCTGACTGCGCTACTCTCCAGCTACCTACTTACTAACCCCTATTCTGTTTTCCAACTTATCTTGTCACCTTCCTGCTGTAACCCATGCCTTATCTTCCTTCACTGCTTCCTCTCTACAATTCAATACTTAACGCTCATCTTTTCCCCTGTCCTAATCTATCCTGTGCCTCTATTTGTTTCAAGTCTCACTTAACGTATCCTCTCTTTTGTATTACAGCTTGTTGGGGTCTAACTACTCCACTCCTAAGAGGCTGTTTCCCCATCTAACTATTACATTGCTATGTCATTCAATTACCCATAAGGATGGACCTCCTGGGACTGATATACCGACTACATGGTACAAGAACTTGGTAACTCCAAGTGCTTCTCAGTGTGTAGGTGTTTTCATCCTGTAAATTTCCTACCTTGTATAAGTAATTGTAAAAACATTCTTCATCATGCATGCTAGCAGCCTTACTATGGCCCTACTTCCAATCCCCCTCCCCGTTTTTTACTACCCCTTTGTCTGCTCCTTAGATCTATATTCTCTTCTACAATTTCCCACCACTAGGTGGCAGCATACATCCTCTCTCCTTACCTTCACTGTCTAAGTTACCAGACCTAGTGCTACCAGCTTTCTCCTGCAAGACTTTTGTCCTTCCCAAAATTATCACGCAGTTCTGTGCATTCAAGCTAACTCTAAGCATTTCACCTACATTTACATGTAGTGTTGTCCATTAGCTAAATCCACTGATTGATTTTCTTGGACACTCAGTGCTCTCATCCTGGCTCTACCCGCTCCATTCACCCTATGGGCTCACTCCGCTCCCCTACCCTGCCCCCATTTCCCACCCACCCCCACTACCTGTAGTTTTATACCTAACCACTACCCCACCCACATCTCCTTACAACCAATCCTAACATTGAATCCCAGAGCATCCACCCACACTGCATCAACAATCACCCAAACCACACATCAATCACACTCTCTCCATTTCACACCCACAAAACAAACCCAGACACAGCTTATACATTATGCCCCCCAAAGTCATAGCAAACACATCACAAACATTTTTAGCACGTCATACCTCCACCACCATATTATTATTATCACTTTACTCTCTCACTTCCATTGACACCCTACCAGTACCTTTCACACTCCCTCCTTGTCAATCCTCATCTATTCCTAACCCCATACACAACATACTCTCCCATAGCCCCCACTCTCTTTAATACCAACTACATAGTCTACCATAGATTCAAACTAGCATCTGAACTAGCTAAAGCCACCTGTACCCTACCATCTACTGGACCCCATATTAAATTCTTTAAACTTCTTTTACATCTAGCTGCCCAACTTATCCGCTCTGGAGATATACACCCCAATCCAGACCCTACCCTCCAAAACAACAACCCACATAGCTCCATCTCTTTTACTCCAGATCTACTTCAGAAAAGACACAAATCATTATTTCTACTTCTTAATATTAACACTAGGAGTATCACTAACAAAGTTCATAACCTATATGCCACCCTCTCCCACTATTCCCCAGACATTGTTATATTAACAGAAACTTGGCTAAAACCTAACATTAACAGTAATGAAATCACAGCAGCAGGCTATAACATACTATGTAAAGAAAGGCTAACTAAGAAAGGAGGAGGTATAGCAATCCTATTCAAAAATCACACATCACTCTTAAAACTCCCTGATTTTAAAAACACAGAAATAATACTTGCTAGACTTAAAATTAACCCCAATAAAAGTATAAATATCCTTGGTGGATACATTCCACCAGGAAACAATATTCCAACACTAGAACACATACTATACTGGGTATCTAACTCCCTTCCCCAAGAGACAATCCTTGCAGGTGATTTCAACATTGACTGGTTAACATGCTCCTCCTCTAACCCAACATCACATATTAACCTACACGGGTTTACACAACTAATCACCTCTCCCACTAGAACAAATAAAGCCTCTGGTAGACAATCCATATTGGATTGGACCTTAGTAAACAATCCAACCCTAATGTCCCACTCATCAGCCAACCTTTCTCATCCGTACTAAAACCCATGAAACCCACCAGACCGCCTTCCATCAAATCGGAGACAAAAGGAATTTCAACTCCAATATCTTAATTTCCTCCCTTAAAAGCTGTAACTGGGAAAGTCTCAGACAGCTACCTCTCGATGAAGCAGTTAAGTCTTTTAACTCCACCTTCTTAAACATCCTCAACCATCATGCTCCACCACGAACCATTAAAATTAAATCTAACCATGCTCCCTGGCTTCGTAAAGAATGTAGATCACTTCTCAGGACACGAGACAAGGCCTGGGTACAACTTCACAAAAATAAATCCCACGCAACAAAGCCAACTTATCTAGAATTGCGTAACCAATTAAAAAAACTAGTGAAAAGAAATAAAACTAATTACTACCAAAATATTCAAGAAAAGCACCAGAACAATCCTCAAAAATTCTGAGCTGCAGTCAACACCATACTACACCCTGGTAAATCAGCTACTCCCACTCCATCAACCCACAATAATACAGAAAATGTACCATCCCAGTTTAATACCTACTTTACTGAGTCACTCCTAGCCATTGCAAACTCTCAGCCTTACCATAATAACCCTTCTCCTGTCACAAACCAAAACACCAACCAGACCCTAACCTCTAACAACCCGTTATCATTCCAACCAATCTCTGTTTACACAACCAAAAATTTACTCAGAAAACTCAGACCAACTTCCCTAGCAGCTGACAACCTCCTTGCAGAATTCCTTCAAATTGTAGCAGAAGGAGTTGCCTAAACTGTATCCATTCTCATAAATAGATCTATCACAGAGAGCCTGGTCGCCACTACTTGGAAAATCTCCCACATAATACCCCTACACAAAGGAGGTAACTCCACTGAGTTAACTAATTACCGCCCAATTGCTATCTTATCCCCCCTGTTCAAAATTTTAGAAAGAGTTATCCACACCCAACTCACAGAATGCCTTCAAAGAGTAAAACTGCTTGCAGATACACAACACGGCTTCCGCCAATCTCACAGCAACATCACAGCCCTGATGGCCTTCACTAACACAGTTAACCACCATCGAAACAACAGACTATATGTATCTGCTATATTCCTAGACCTGTCCAAAGCCTTTGATATGGTTAACCACACAAAACTAATCAACATCCTCTCCTCCATAAACCTCTGTACCTCTTCCATCTCCTGGTTACAAAATTACATTACAGGTCATCAACAAACCACCCTTTGGCAGCAACAACTATCGCCCCTCCTTCCAGTTACCATAGGAATTCCCCAAGGTTCCATCTTGGGGCTCCTCCTTTTCTCTGTCTTTACCAATCAACTCTATACCTCCACACCCCATTCCACTGTAGTCCAATATGCTGATGATTCCACCGTCATATGTTCAGCCTTCTCTCTTTAAACTCTCCACAGATATACCCAGGCCTCCTTCCTATTTGTTAAAAATTGGCTCACAAACTCCCATCTCATCCCTAACCCAAACAAAACAAAGCTTCTCCTCTTTCATCCAGGCAAAACCCCTTCCACACCAGCCAATACCCCCTCCCCACCCTTTCAGATAATATCTAAAGACAATACCATCATTACCCCCTCTACCTACACAAAACTGCTAGGTGTAGAAATAGACAACAATCTGAAATTTGATATACATATTGGCCAAACCATTAAAAAGGTCCATAAGAAACTCAGTCTTCTGTATAGGAATAATAGATTCCTTACCAAGAATACCAAATCCACTATTGTCTGAACTCATCTCCTTTCTACTCTCTTATATGCTTCCCAAGTACTAACCAACCTCCTTAAAACAGACATTGCCAAACTTGAATCTTGCTAAAATAAGATAGCCAGATTTGCAGCTGGTGCCTCATATAGATCTCATCACTGCACATTACTCACACTACTAAACTGGCTGGAACTTCCACATCTACTGCAATTTAATCAACTTACCTTCGCTCACAAAATTGTCCATCACCCAGATAAAACACCTACTCTTCATAACCTCTTATAACCTTACAACTCCTCTAGACATCTCCGCTCTTCCAACAAATCCCTCCTACAGGTCTCCAAAGCAAACAGTGCAGCAGGTGAGTCATTATTCTCACACTACATTTCCAAATTATGGAATAAACTCCCAACCTCTCTTACTACCAACTGCTCCATCCCACAATTTAAAAAACTTCTCAAAACACACCTTTCAAATTCTTGGCTCTGTTCCTGCAACCCTACATGATATTCAATACTCCCTTCCTCAGTAGCTATAATCCACTCTTGTATGTCCTCCTTAGGACTTGAAATTGGAACTGGCTACTGTATTATATCCAAGCACATCTATGTCTCCAGTCTTCTATCTTCTACTATACTCTCTCATTAAATCCAACAACTAATTATTATCTATGCTATTTAAGACACACTAGTTAAATATATACTACAGACGAGATCAGACAGGAGTCCCCATGGACTATGATGTTTGAAGATGACATTGTGATCTGTAGTGAGAGTAGAGAACAGGTGGAGGAGAGCCTGGAGAGGTGGAGATATGCTCTAGAGAGAAGAGGAATGAAGGTCAGCAGGACAAAGACAGAATATATGTGTGTGAATGAGAGGGAGGATAGAGGATAGAGGAATGGTGAGGATGCAGGGAGTAGAGGTGGCGAAAGTGGATGAGTTTAAATACTTGGGATCAACAGTTCAGAGTAATGGTGAGTGTGGAAGAGAGGTGAAGAAGAGAGTACAGGCAGGATGGAATGGGTGGAGAAGAGTGTCAGGAGTGATTTGTGACAGACGAGTACCTGTAAGAGTGAAAGGGAAGGTCTACAAGAGGGCAGTGAGACCAGCTATGTTATATGGGTTGAAGACAGTGGCATTGACAAAAAGGCAGGAGTCAGAGCTGGACGTGGCAGAGTTAAAGATGCTACGATTTGCACTAGGTGTGACAAGGGTGGACAGGATTAGGAATAAGTATATTAGAGGGTCTGCCCAGGTTGGAAGGTTTGGAGACAAAGCCAGAGAGGCAAGGTTAGATTGGTTTGGACATGTGCTGAGGAGGGATGCAGAGTATATTGGGAAAAAAATGCTAAGGATGAAGCTGCCAGGTAACAGGAAAAGAGGACTGCCTAAGATAAGGTTTATGGATGTGGTGAGAGAGGACATGCAGGTGGTTGGTGTGACAGAGCAAGATGCAGAGGACAGGAAGAAATGGAAACAGATGATCTGCTGTGGCGACCCCTAACGGGAGCAGCCGAAAGAAGAAGAGTTAAATATATACTACTATCTCTACATGTTACTATAGTATTCACTCTCACTGTTAAGGACTGTCTGCTCATATATTATTTGTACCACCTGCTATTGCTCTATCACTGGTTTATTCAAAGCACTGTTTGCTCATATACTATTTGTACCACCTGCTATTGTTGCATCACTGGTTTATTCATTTGTATTATTTGTTAGTTACTTGAATTTTCTGGATTATTCATTTTGTATTAATAGTATGTTACTTGGACTTTTCATCATGTACTGCTTTATGATATTTACTATGTACTGCTCTAATATTTGTTAAATAAATGAGGAGCTTTTCTCCCCGGGCGAACGCTGAAAAAGGACCTGTGTCCAGTCAGACTTTCCCGGTTAACAAATATAAAATAAAATAAAATAAATAAATAAAAACAGGTAAAAAATTCAGACTGTTACCTGGAATAGAAGAATGAGGGAATTTACAAACACTGAGATTCCTGAAGTTGCACATCTCTCCTGGGTAAGAACACTGTATCAAAAGATAACTTTAGGACTTGTAGCCAGGTTATGCATTTTTAGCTGGACTAATATTAAGAAAAATGTTAGAAATCAGGTCAAAAGTCATAAAAGTAGAATCCACCTAAAACAAATAAAATAACAATCACATTTGAGCATACCTCTCAACTGTACCTCATTGAGGAATATTCCTCAAAATGAGTCTCAAAATTTCTATTTTCAACAGTGTTCGACATTGAAAGGGCACACATTCACTCTTTCAACAAATATTTATGGTAAATAATACTGAATCATACGACTTCATCAAAATAAGTTTTTAATGAGTATGAATGAGCAGTTATTATTTTAACCATGCTGTGAGCTTCCTAGCGGAAGAGATAAGTAAGTATTTAGTAATGTGTTCCACTTTTGCCCTTTTCCCCCACAATCTGAGAGGTAGTGTTTCTCATTTTGAAGATGAGTGTTGGAGAGCTATTTATTTATTGATTAGCCAATAGATCAAATTCAGTCTCAAGACATGGAAAGGGTAAGTGACAATGTAAAAGAAGTTTTGCAATTGTAGTACAGTATGGTTTCATGCCAGGAAAGAGCACTACAGATGCGATGTTTGCTCTGAGAGTGTTGATGGAGAAGTACAGAGAAGGTCAGAAGGAGTTGCATTGTGTCTTTGTGGACTTAGAGAAAGCATATGACAGGGTCCCTAGAGAGGAGTTGTGGTATTGTATGAGGAAGTCGGGAGTGTAAGAGAAGTATGTGAGTGGTACAAGATATGTACGAGGGTAGTGTGACAGCGGTGAGGTCTGCGGTGGGAGTGATGGATGCGTGTAAGGTGGAGGTGGGATTACAACAAGGATCAGCTCTGAGCCCTTTCTTATTTGCAATGGTGATGGACAGGTTGACAGACGAGATCAGACAGGAGTCCTCGTAGACTATGATGTTTGCAGATGACATTGTGATCTGTGGTGAGAGTAGGGAACAGGTGGAGGAGACCCTGGAGAGGTGGAGATATGCTCTAGAGAGAAGAGGAATGAAAGTCAGCAGGACTAAGACAGAATATATGTGTGTGAATGAGAAGTAGGATCGAGGAATGGTGAGGATGCAGGGAGTAGAGGTGGCGAAGGTGGGTGAGTTTAAGTACTTGGGATCAACAGTTCAGAGTAATGGTGAGTGTGGAAGAGAGGTGAAGAAGAGAGTACAGGCAGGATGGAGTGGGTGGAGAAGAGTGTCAGGAGTGATTTGTGACAGACGAGTACCAGTAATAGTGAAAGGGAAGGTCTACAAGAGGGTAGTGAGACCAGCTATGTTATATGGGTTGGAGACAGTGGCATTGACAAAAAGGCAGGAGACAGTGGCATTGACAAAAAGGCAGGAGTCAGAGATTGACGTGGCAGAGTTGAAGATGTTAAGATTTGCACTGGGTGTGACGAGGATGGACAGGATTAGGAATAAGTATATTATAGGGTCAGCCCAGATTAGAAGGATTGGAGACAAAGCAAGAGAAGCAAAATTACGTTGGTTTGGACATGTGCTGAGGAGGGATGCAGAGTATAGGAAAAAAGATGCTAAGGATGAAGCTGCCAGTTAACAGGAAAAGAGGAAGGCCTAAGATAAGTTTTATGGATGTGGTGAGAGAGGACATGCATGTGGTTTGTGTGACAGAGCACGATGCAGAGGACAGGAAGAAATGGAAACAGCTGATCTGCTGTGGTGACCCCTAACGGGAGCAGCCGAAAGAAGAAGTACAAATAAGTAAATGGCTCTCTAATCGTAGTCGAGTGCTGAGATGTTGATCTCCACTCCAGATGAGTGATGAAACACGGTCAAAGGTCCTACATGAAATTGTCAATGAAACAATGAGATAGGATATTCACAGAAACAGGCGCATTGCCTTAGTACTACACCAAGAAGAAGAAGAAAAAAAAACAGAAATTAAATTAATAATGCATAAGTACATGCCCCTCCAGTGAATATGGAAACATATATATAAGTCCAGAACGAAAAGTCCTGCACAAAGTTCAAGTCTCAAGTCAAGCAAAAACAAAGTCAAAGCACGTTTACACTTGCAGTAATAATAAGTCACAAACAATCATAAAGGAAGGCAATTAAAAACAGTGATCATTGAGCAATAAACATGTGAATCAGCAGAACGTGAATTTCCTTCGGGTAAATAAAAGAGGCCTTATGGAAATGAAGAGAGGAGTATAACTGAGTTACATGACCTGACTGTGGCCCTTTGCAAGTTGCTTGTTCTTGAGGGTGCAGATGTGGGGGGACTTTTGGGGTGTGAAAAGATTCATTTGACTATATAAATATTGTGGATAAATAAAGGTAAATACAAAATGTTCTTACTCTCACCACGTATTGGAAGTATCACGAATTGGAAGTAAACTACAACACGGTAAAAGAAATAGAAAACCAGAAACAGACAAGCCACAGCATGCCAGTGTACTGTGTTTATTAATGAAATCATTTTTGAAACATGGAAATGAAGATCTGGATTTCATTTTCTGTTTTCATTTTCTCTGTGAGAAAATAAACTATGTCAAGATAAAAAGACTTGAGACACTTTTGGAAAAAGAAAGCAGGAATGTCTGTTAAAAAGAAGAAAGAAGGATTGGGGTTCTGCGTACTGCACAGAGAATAAAATCCCAGGCTTGAACCTTCTTTTTCATCATGTTCCTGCCACATACTGGGCGTTGTGTTGCAGCAACGCTTTAAAGCACACAAGTCATTTAAGGTAGTGAGTGCTTGCAGAGCCCAGACCCCCCGTAGCTCGTTTACTTAAAACACTCTCATTGACGATTTCTAGCAAATAGTTTACATAAAGTATATCATGGAGAAGAATTAGGTTCAAAATGTTAAGAAGGTCTTAACATTTTGATGAAATAAGTCATTGTCAGACTCGGACTGCTTTTAACCAACCAAGGTCTGTTTGTCTGCGCTTCCGTGCAGCAAGCCTTCCTAGAAAGGACTGCTGGAGCTAATATTTGCAGTTTCACTCTGGAAAGGGCGTGTGTTTGTGTGTACATACATATGTGTTTACGAGCATGTAAGTTTACGTCTGTGTGCATGTATGACAGAACTTAATGCTCACGCATGTGTAGGTACATGCAACATACACACATATGTGGACATGTCTTTATCGTTAAACCTGAAATGTAACGAACCACTTGTTTATGTTAATCAGTCATGGGCTTCTTTAACAGAACGTTCTCAGCACGGGTTGATTGAACCTCAGAAGGTCCAAGGTGTTCCTCTTCAGCTAGGTGTGTGTGTGTGTGTGTGTGTGTGTGTGTGTGTGTGTGTGTAGACAGAGAGCTACGTGCATAATACGCAAACATACACAAATAGTGAGATAGGTATATATACGTGTGCGTGTACAGTATAAATGTATCCTTGATTACAGTTATATGATACAACGTTGTTGGTGTTATTAATCGCAAGTTTTATGCCATTATTTCTCAGCCGATCAGGTCTTAACATCTGCAGCCTAGTTCTTTTTTTTTTTTTTTCCGCTGACAGCATAATTCATATCCTTTCTCGCAATTTACAGCTGGGGCTAGCTGAGTTGTGTGAATCAGATCACGTGAGGTGGAGGGGGGGGGGCTTCTCTGAATCTGTTGTGGGCGGACCCAGCGCCGAAAGGTTTCATTCATAAATCCCTCTGCCTTTTAAATCAAAATTAAGGTGTTGCGAGTGCCTCGCCAGCCGATTGGGGGTGTGGGTTTTTGGGTTTCCTTTCCCGGGGCTGCCGTTCATGGACCCCTTGCAGTAGGCAATCAGGTAAGTTACAGTAGTGTTATATGGGTTTTCAAAAATATATTGCGAGTTTATCTTTTTTTTAGTGTCGGAAAAATAAAATACAGTGATTTTATGAAGGGAAGGAGCCTGTATGCACTTGCGATTTTGGCAAGGACAGAACATTTCAGGGACTGCTTAAGTATGAGACATGATTTTGTAGTGTGTATTTACTATTCAGCATTTTATTAAGGCTGTTTTATTATGCCTGTTAGCCTCCGAAACATCATTTGGGGGTTCCATCAGAACTGAACCGATGGTTCCCCTTCTCCCTGCATTGTATTCCATTTCCTTGTGGTACCAGGGACTAGTGACTGAAGGGAATGAGTGCATTAAAAGCACTATGACAAAAACTAAAGTCCGAAATGGTCGGTGTTGATGGAATACCGAATGACATCTTTTCAGGATCGCAACATCAGCCACCTAGAAGAGGGTATAAAACAGCTTGGCGGGGGGGGGGCACGATTTATTGCTGAAAGGTAAGCTGCCTATATATTTTTTTCTCCCGCATTGTTTTGAGTTGTATTTCTGATGCATGCCTGTTTTGTAACACTATACCCTTCCAAACTGCAATTCCATATACCTGATTTTTCTCAGCCAGTTGTGTGTGGGTGGGGGGCTTCTTGCTGTTTACTTTTTGTTTGTTATACGTGCTCTTTTTACCTGAATGGTGGGGAGCAGGTTTTTTTTATATTCCGCGTTTAAAATCCTGCTTCACTAAACGCGGTGAATGGAATACCTACTGTGAATTGAAATGTTACAGTTTTAAACAAAACTCGGCAGTGTTGCCTTCAAAATTAATTGCATTCCTCGTATATTGGTGGCAGCTAAGATGAATACTATTGATACTAAATACATTAGTGCTACATACAAATCACAGCATTTGCTTTTGAAGCTTGAAACACAAAAACATACAGGCTATGAAGTTTTAGATAGTTAAGCACTGACAGTCGTAATTAATTAAATTATAGTGCAGGGTTTGAAAGTATAGTTTTCTGACACCTTTGCCAGGAAAAACTTGGGGAGATTCTGTTTGACATAAACAGATTCAGACATTTAGCCAATGCCCTCCATATCTTATCTCTGAGGCTGTGCCCACTGGATTCAGTCAGGGGTGTATGAGTGTGGGTGTGTATATTTTGAGGTAGTTTTTATTTCCTGTCAGGATTAATAACCAAAAAAAAAAAAGACTGTCTGGAAGGATTTTTTGTATTGTAATGGCCATATAATTGCAGTCAGTTCAATAACCTGGAAATCCACGATGCATTTGGTAATGAGCTATGTTTACCATCAGTGGGGATGCATACATCAGTTTCCAGAAGTGTAATAGAAGAAACAGCATTTCCTTACCATTAAGTGTGTGCATGTGACTTACAGATATGAAATTCTAGACACATAAGCTCAAGGTCATACAGCTATCACCTAATTAGTGGAACAAGCAAGATCCTCCAAAAATGTGATGTACCACACTCCTCACTATTCCCACTGAAGGTACTTGTGAAAGCATACATTCAGTGGTAAGACAGCCCAAAGAAATAGAGACACTTTGATTCTCAAAAGTTCTCAGAATGAAGCATTGTTGTGTGTGTGTGTGTGTGTGTGTGTGTGTGTGTGTGTGTGTGTGTGTGTGTGTGTGTTTATACATACATGTATATGTACAGAGGATATGGGAGGGTGTTAATATAAATGGAAGTAGAGCCTGTTTTTCTATAGATGCAGATGTAAAGAGTGTCTCAGCATATTACGTGTATAGAACAAAATATGTGTGTGTGTGTGTGTGTGTGTGTGTGTGTGTGTGTGTGTGTGTATATACACACACACACACATAGATATATATATATATATATATATATATATATATATATATATATATATATATATATATATACACACACACAGATTTATTTTTTTTTAATTTTCCTGGTAACTGCTGTTTTGGGGGCATTTAAAGAAAACTTGACACATGGGAAATGGCCTGTTAGCCTATTCTCAGGGGTGATTCCTTCAAGATATTTGTGGCCAAGATGATGTCATCGCACTTACATAACCCTGGTAAATCCCTCCCACGTCTGTCTCTCATTTTCAGATTTTGTGATGTTGCAAATATACATAGCCAAATAACCTGCTAAGAGGCATTAAGTTAAAAAGGGTGCACTTTAAGAAGTGATGCATGAAAATGTGATATGTGGAAGGTAACCAAATGACCATGTAAGTGACGGAAAATGCAAAATTGATATTAATTCCAAGCTGATCCTCAATTAATTTACTTGATGATAAAAGGTGTAGCAGTGTCTTGCAGTCGGTGAGCTAGTAAGTACCTTGCTGTTTGTCTGACAGCCCCTCGTGTGGTAGTGCATGGGAAGTGCTGATCATTTCTTTTGCTTCTATTAAGGGAAACATAGAAGCATAAATTTATTGAGAGCAAACACAAACTACTTGGGCCTTGATTGCGTTCATTTCATTTCATTACCTTCTGGATAAACTTTATCTCATACCCAACCAATACCTTCTTTTATTCTTTTCCGTCCAGTCTAATAAATACGATATGCTTGTATTCATAAATTCATCTTTGAATCATTTGCCTCCGCAGTGCCCAGTATCAAAAACAACATGCCCTGTGAAGCTTGCAATTGCCTTTTAAGTGCTTATGATTTAACATTTGAGATTCGGCATGAAACTAGTGGACTAGGAAAGAAGCAGTTTAGTGTTTAAACCCTACTCTAGCCACTGACCTGAATAGTTTATAGCCTGTCATTTTATTTCCGTGTATTTCAGCTATTTCATTTCTTAGAAATAGAATGCACCATTAAAATAGATAATTAAAAAGAAAAAACAAAATTCAGTAAGTGTCATGCTGTGGATAAATCTCATCACAGTGTTTTTCTATATAATTGGCCCCGAAGTCTTATTTGGTACACCGAGATATATATTTTGAATGAGGGAATGTTACACAGTAAGGAGAAAACTAATGTTTTGTAATATGCCTACCACAAAGTTTATCACTAGCTCTGCATTGTATCAATAAGTCTTCTACTTCAGAATCCTTTCATAAAATCTGTTACATTTTCTGCTTATCATGTTATGTGATGTATTTTAAACTGTGGATTACGCTTGATGAGAGTTCATAGCACTGTGCAGCCCTTTGTAAAATTACACGAGTTCCCTTCCTCCTCCTCTAATTTTCTGTACTTGAAAGAATTCCACCTTAAGATAGCTTGCATTCCCATTAATTTAAAAAAGTGGGCTTTTTTAACAGTTGTTGCTTAATTACTATGTAAGTATCTGTTTCCTTCTGACTTACTTACTTGAGTTAGCTTTATCCTATGTTGCATCACCCCGCTGACTGACCCTACCACCACCACCATGTACACGTGCAGATACACACACACACACACACACACACACACACACACCTTCTGGGGCATTAAAATCTTTCAGGTATACACTTCTGAAATAAATTTTCTGAGACATTTCTCATAAGTCTTCTTTTTCTAGATTTCATGAGGCAGGCTTAGACATCAATGGTGCATTTTTAGTGGGGCCAGTAAAGAAAAAGTCAATGTGGTAGTGAGTTTCCTTGTGAATTTTCTATTACCTAGGTAGGGAATGCACAGCTTCTGTTAGAAATGGGGGATGCCCTTGTCAATGCATTTTTTTATTGCTTAAAGGGCTTATTTCAGAACTATACATAACTCTCTGGAGTTTTGCAGGGAGTGCTGCCCTTTTCAGCCACTAGGTGACACTGCCAGCAGTAGCACCCTCTTGTCTCATTGGTTCTTCGAGTGTTAATTTTAGAGTCTACTTTTGCAATGTACATCACTAGCATGACAGTCTAGCTCTCAGACTGTTACTTACCTACAGAATTGGTGATAAAGCAAAAATAGTCAGAGCAAAGGCACCAAAAAGATGGACAGTTTTAAATACCCCTACTACTGATTTACAGTACTGACAGAGTAAGATAATGACTCAGCATTCGTTTTGTGAAATGAAAAAAAGTATCTATTTGTAACGATTGTCATTATTTGTTGGTCTGTAGTACATTATCTTTTCTGAAAAAAAAAATGTTAGGAAGGGCAGAGCAAATGCCAAGCCAATCTCAGTGGCAAATATGAGGTGTACATGAACCCCCTTATTGGATTGCAATAGTTTGTGCCTTAAAAAGAAGCTTGGAAGCATTCTGAGGTGCTGGTTAAAGAAAGATTTGTAAGCCTTAATACTTTTTGGGTTGCACCATGACCCCCCCCCCCCCAACACACACCCACAGCTCAGAACCGTTCTGCATAAAACATGCTTGCAATAGGTTGTTTAGCATATTCTGTGCCACATCATTCTAAACAATTAAGCTGTCATGTTGCTTTTATGTTTAGCATTTTAAATGTCTTGTACAAATTTGTGAGTTATAGCCTGTGTCCTGCTACTTCCATGATAGAATTACAAAGATAGTGAATGTTAAGACAATTGCTGGGATAGTCACACTACAAGTAGTAAATCCTGGGATACATAGGGAGGGGTATAACTAGGGAGCTTCTTCTTTGAGTTGTACGGATAAGAGAGTATACAATACACCAACTGAGATGGCAGCTGAATAAAAACAGTGGTGTTTGGGAGGCAGGCTTTTAACTGGTCATTGGCTTTGTGAAACCACATTGAGAAGAGGCCTGTGCAATTTTTATTTTGGTTGAATACAAAGGAAAGGGGTTATGTTTTTAAACTGCAGTGAAGGTGCAGTTGTGCATCCTCAGCCTCTTTTATTCACAGTTGAATATTTCTTTCATTTCAGCATACATTGCGAGATCAATCTGAACTGGTGGAAAAGGATATCAACAAGTAACTTTTATTACTACTAGTGCTATGATTATTATCCAGTAGCACTTAGCTGCTCTTGTGGGCCATTTTAAGTCTAGTCAGTACCCCATTTTGTGCTCAAATTAACCTATCCCATTTGGTAAGAGATTGTCTTTACCAACTCCATGGCCAATAATTATATGTTACAACTAATGAGAATAACTGGTGTTATACCATACATAATTTGAGGGGACCCATGTATGATATGAAGCATTTAGGAGCTGTCTCTGTCCATAAGTAGCACAGGGGACAGTCCTGGCCTGGGGTAAATTTTCTGTTTGACCATCCATAGATCCAGGTTGTGCTTTGAGTATGGACAGGAATGAACCTTGTTTTATGAGGACGGGAGTCTTTTACTGCTATTACTATTGCTAGTAATGCTGTCATGTTTGTAATGGGATTTCGGTAGACATCCTTGGGAAATGGTGCTTCCTAGCTTCAGAATAGTTATGGCTATCGATGATGGTACTCAAGCATTAGTTACATAGTTTTGAGATCATACAGTTTATAAAAGAAAAAAACCTGGGTGTTGGGATAGCCTCTTCTTCTGAGCAAAAACAATAATTGGTTAAGAAGCTAGTATCACTGGGGGGGGGGGGATTAGGTCCAGTATGTATCTCCCTGGGATGAGATGATCAACAATGCTGCTTGCTTTGCATCTCTCATTCAAGGGTTTCCACATATTGGCCAAAGACTTTGCTGCCCCATCATGGCTTTTATAGGTAGAGTTCATCTAAAGAACTCACCAACCTAACAAATTAAATTATAAACTGGGCAGCATCTAAGTGTCCCTTCCCAACGCCAGGGGTCTTAGCAATAACCTGCCTGATTTGGAGGCATTTCTGCATCTAGAACAAGTTCATGTTTGTCTTCTCACAGCGACATGGTTCAAGTGTAATGGGAGCATTTCATCTATGCCAGAGTCCTGTGCCTGTCACACCCTCAAGGCCACCTGTAGTGCTGGAGGTGTCTCAGTGTTTATCAGGGATTTTATCACTTATAAAGTGATAACCCATGACCCCCAGTCAGCTCATTGAAGTTCATCTTGCAGTAGATAGTTCAGAATTTTAACTTAAAGTCCATAATTGATCTCCTGCTATGGTCCCACAGGACCAGGAAACCTTCCTGTCATTCCTTGAACATATCCATGATTCTGTAATCAGTAATGACTTCAACAACCGGTCCATAAACTGGTATACTTACACTTATAATGGTGAATATACAGAACGCTTCTTAGATTGAGTTTGCAAGAACTCCCTTGATCAAACTGTTTGAAATCCTATCTAGGGCAGTAATATCCTGGACTCATTTCTGACAAACCTGGCTCCAGCATGTTTCCTGCCTCTGCTTGACTCCTCTTTAATTAAGTCAGACCACAAACTGGTTACCTGTACCCTGATAGCATCTACCCCGCCACCCCTAGGTAACCAGAGACTTTAGAAGAGTGAACATTTTACAGTTGTACGACAAAATCTCTAAATTTACTCATCTCTACCTTACGGTAGATATGGGATATGCAGACACCTATGCCAAGGATTATTATAGTCATTTATATAAGTGCACTGACAGATCAGTTTCCTCCAGAACTGAATACAGTGGCAAATTCAACAACAAATGACCCTGGTGGTCAGTAGACATTAATAAAGTATACAACAGAAGGAAGAAATTGCTTAGATTAGTAAGGCCAGAACCTCTTGTCAGAAAGATGATATAAAATGCCCCATCATTAAACTGAAGGCAGCTATAAAAACTTGCAAAGCATCCCATAAATGCAGGCTAGTTTCTGAGGCTAAGGATAGTAGTGTGCCCTTCTTTAGCTATGTTGGAAAACTAAGGAATAATTCATATCACTACTCTGAACTTGCCTGTAATGACACCTCCTTCAGTTTCTAAAGACATTGCAAAAATAGTAGCAGATAAATTTGCTGCAAAGTCTTACCCTGAAACTATCATCCCCTTTCCAAAAATCCCTGAGTCACATCCTCCTACCATCTCCAAGGATCATATTCTTAAAGCACTCTCCAAGACCAAAAACGCCTCTTCAATGGGACTCAACAAAATACTGGTTTGTCTAATAAATAGTGTCAAGGCCGTGTCTTGCTAATCACCTCCTTAGATTGCTCAACCTAAGCCTTGTCATAGGATATGTTCCCAAGTAATGGTGCACTGTGGTGGTAATGCCCATCCATGAGAATGGCCCCACCCCGACCTGGGAAACTTCACAACCGTTAGCCTCATTAGATTGGTCTGTAAAGCCATGGAATACATTATCACTGAATTCATAAACTAGGATATTAAAAATTTGATCAGGCTCAATGTACAGCTATTCAGATATGTTAAGAGTAGATTGTGCTGGATAAATCTCGTGTGCTCCTTTGATAAGATCACACAAGTGGCAGATAGTGGTCACACTGTTCATGCTGCCTACCTGGATCTGACAAAGCTTGTGACACTGTAGGACATGATGGGATTGTTACTAAGCTAATGATTTTAAACATTGATCCCTATGTGATTAGATGGATTGCCTTCTCCTTTTGGTCATTTATTTCTTTGACCCAAACAATAACAACAAGGATCTCTGGCTGCCTCAGTTCATATTGTTGATTGTAAGCTGGGTGTAGTAGTAAAATCGGTCAAGGAGAACTAACACGCATTAACTTCTAATGCACTGAAAAAGGGCACAGGCTAAACACTAAGAAAAGCAATATCATGGTCTCCTATGCTTGAGTTGGAGGTAGCTCAGATAAATGTAAAAGATCCCATGGCAACTAGCAAAAACAGTAAGAGAAGATCCCCAGTGCCGTGACCAAATTTCCCATAGATGAATAAGTACCGCTTTGGCTGTCCAATAAAGAGTGGTCACTAGCCTAATGGAAATAACGCAGTCAACAAAAGACACATCAAATAAACAATAAATGTCTTTTATAGAAAACAACAAATCCCTACTACCTACTTTAATCAAAAACACTTCAGTCTCCAGTGAGTCTTTGATCATGGACTCGGGCACCTGGGTCAATGGTTCACTCTTCTTCGATCACCATGTAGCAAATGTAGTCATAAAATCCTTCTGTTTCTCACAGTTAATCACAAAGGGCATCTCATCTCAGACCAAGGAGGTTATTGTTCTCCTGTTGTCTGCCCTGGTTAGACCTATGATAGAATATAATGCACCATTTGGCATGCATCTCACCAGACAGATCAAAAAACTAAAAAAAAAAATGTAGAAGTTTCTAACAAAAAAAATCTTGGACCTGAAATATTTTAGTTATCAGAAAAGGCTAGAATCGCTATCCCTGTACTCACTGTCGTGCAGGCTGTTGAGGGGAGACCCTTGCCTTGATTTTCATGCCCTGGGGGACCCCGTTATCTAGGAATTCGTCTTTCCTGATGTAGCTAATAGTGTAGCCAAGAGATTTCAATTTACGTGTGGTAATAAACAACACTAATAGATCCATTACTCATCACCTGCTGAATATAATGGAATGTTGATACCTTTAGATCTGGATGATATACTCCTGACTATTAGCTGTGCTAAGTAGAAGTATTTTCTGACTACAGCTACCACATGATGGTCACAGGTGAGGCAACCATCAACTCGGGTCCCTGACTACATTTTTATTTAGTAGTACAGTATTGTATGTGCTACTTGTTGAGGCTAGGGGTGTTTGCCAAAATACTACATGTCTTTATGTTTAATTTGAGACCATTTATAGCTATTAACTCTATATATATATATATATATATATATATATATATATATATATGTGTGTGTGTGCGCACACTTGTAAGTAAATTACATGATTAGTCAGTCTTTATTTTGATAATTTAAATGCAGTTAAATGTAGGTAAGTCTATATTTTTTTCCAGAGGTAACATCTTAATCACTCAATCAGCTCTTTCTCTAACACATGAACAGGACAGTCAGGCAGTAACTGGGTGTACACATCTCAACCTGCAGACATCAAAAATAGATACAAAGCCTCTTGTAAAGTAGGTCATCCAGCCAAAAATATGGACACCTAATCAGCATAATATTTGAATATCAAATAACACTTCCGGTAGGATTGTGGGATACTGCTCAGAAACACAGGTTTAAAAAACTGAGTGTGAAAATATAAGCTTATTATTGAAGAAACTGTAAAACCTGTAGAAGTTCATAGGTGTGTACTAAGCTAATGGCCCTGGAGCCTTTACAAGCCCAGCCCGTAGAAGTGCCCTGGCATCATGCTGCCCAACATTAGTTTCCAGTGCCTCTGTCAAGTAGAGCCAGTGGAGTGATCCCTGGAGTGAACTTTCTATTACCCATCCACTCCTCAAGATTTCTCCTGAAGAGGAACAGTAAGGTGCTCTGCTTGACATGTATGGGAAGTCTATTCCATATCATGGGCAGTCTCTGGGTTATGAACCTGTCCCTCCATCATGTTCTGTTGATTGTGGTAATGAGGTTGAGGTCTCTGGAGTGTGTGGTGCGGAGGGATTGGGATTTCTTTAGATGTAGCATTTCTAACAAAGCTGGGTCAGTCATGGCTTTGTAAGTCAAGCAGAGATCACCTCGAAGTAGACAATATGAGACAGAGAATAGCTGGAGTATTTTGAGTCTGTTCATGTAGGACATGTGTTTAATGCCTAGGATCTTTTTCATGAGGTACTTCTGTGGCCTCTCCAGCTGCTGCAGGTGTCTAGTGAGGTGCATGCCAAATGGGGCATTATACTTTGGTCTAATGAGGGAAGAGTAGAGAGAGAGAGAGAGACTGACCTCTCTCTTTCTGGATGCAAAACCCTTCGTAATGAGATGTTCCACATAGAAGGACTTTCTGAGCACTGTGGCAGTGTAGTGGTTGAAGGAGAGGTTGCTGTCAGCCTGCATCCCCAGATCTATTATAACACCTTCAGTGTTCAGTGG
Organism: Protopterus annectens; assembly: GCF_019279795.1. Taxonomy (NCBI): domain Eukaryota; kingdom Metazoa; phylum Chordata; order Ceratodontiformes; family Protopteridae; genus Protopterus; species Protopterus annectens. Next base: position 250,718,700 of record NC_056747.1, read on the forward strand.
GCTCCCATCAATGTGGTAATTAGTGGGAACTGAATTTTTACCAAAGGGGATGATGACGCATTTGTGGCGTTAAGCTTAAGGCCATGATTTCGACACCAGTCATTGGTCTCAGTGAGGCCTTTCTGTAGGATGTCTGCATCATTTGGGGAGTTAATAATGGCTCCCAGCTTGCAGTCATCTGCGAAATTGGTCAGCCAGAGTTCCTTTGTGTTGGCCTGGACTTCTGAGAAGTAAATGCTGAACAGAAGAGGATCCAGGACCAATCCCTGTGGGACTCCACTCATGACTGGTCGGCAGTCTGACTTGGAGTCCACTACTTTCATACTGTGTTCTATCTGTGAGCCAGTTTGTAACCAACCTAGTGATATAGGGGATCATGCCTAGTTTGGTGAATTTATCAATAATTCCAGAGTGAGGAATGGTATCAAAGGCTGTATGCAGTGCCTTACCTTCATCCACAGCCCTGGTGACTGACTCAAAAGTCAACCAGGTTGAGCAGGCATGATGTCCCTTTTACAAAGCCAAATTGCATGGTGTCTAGAGTTTGGAGATTTCCTATATTTTTGTTAATCAGGTCCATGATGATGTGCTCCATAGCTTTACGTATCAGACTCATCGGGCTAATGGGGAGATAATTCCCAGGGTCTGTAGTTGCTCCCCCTTTATGGAGAGGGATGACTGTAGCAGTGTGCCATTCGGTAGGGACAAAGCCTGAGGTGAGGCTGTGACTGAACAGGGCACACAGATGTGGTGCCAGTTCACTTTGTAGTTCGTGTAGAACACAGCCAGGGATATTATCGGGTCCCATGGAAGCTGTATTCTTGGCCTTGGACATTGCAGTTTCAATCTGTGCTGCAGTAATGCTGGGTGCCCGGCATTCTTCCAGTACTGTGATACCATCAATGAATAATATTGCAAATGTCTGTTTCACAAAGTCGTATATATTCACTTCTGAAAAACAGAGATATACGGTGTTGGCCTCTTTCCTTAAATTGTTGGTGCCACCAGTATATTGGTCATGTAGTCTAGTCTCTTGCATACTAAATGTTTTTAAAATCTCATCCGATAGGAATTTAGAAAACTGTGTAAAGGGGAAAAGAATATACCTCCAAAAATAGGCATATACTGTAAAGGGGTGAGTCAAGCCTGAAAATAGGTAAATACCTGTAAAATTGGTACAGTTGACATGTCAGGCTGTTTATAACGTTTTACTAAAGGTATTTAGTCCCACGCTTATCTGCCACCTAAAAGATGTGGTTTTCTGTATGTGCTTTTCCCATCTCCCTATTAGATGTAGATCATCTTTTGCTAAGCTTGACTTGTCTTGAGCTGCAGCACTTACATCTAGCTTTTTTCCCACAATTCAGAGTTGCCTCATGCTTACCTCAAGCTTCTCTCTCACTACAGTTTAGTATCGTTTCATACTTGCCTTTAGCTTCTTCCTTTTCAAAATTCAGTTTTCTCATGGTTACGTCAAGCTTCTCTTCCACTACAGGACATAGTTGCCTAATGTGTATCTTTAGCTGCTACTCCCCACAATTCAGAATTTGTTCTTTATACGTGCCACTACTTATGTCCTGCTTCTTGGACTTCTAATATACATTTAGGGCATTATAGTTTTATTCTGACTCCAACAGACTGGTTAGATTTCATAGTTATTGCTAATATTCACTCTCACTTTCTATGTAGTCATGTGGCTTTAAATGTTGAATGTCAGCGAAACTGATAAGATATTTTGCTGACAGATGGTGCTATTATCAGCCTGTGTGTGGTTTCATACACTGTATTGCACAGTCATTGTTATGTACCTCTCAGCTGTGCTTGATTTTGTAGAACATCCCTGATTTTTGCCTCATATTTTGCAATATCTCTCATAAAAAGTTTTGATTTTCTGGTAAAGCATTGAGGATTTTAGTCAGTCAGTAATGCCAGACATTAGAGTTTCAAGCTTCCTTTGTTCAAAAAATGCTTACTCTTCTATTAGTAGTTTAAATGAATTAGAGTAATATTTAAAATATATATATATATATATATATATATATATATATATATATATTCCTTATTTTGGGCATTTGACCCCACCCCACCCTCCACCTGTTCTTTTTGCCTTTGTCTCAGATTTCTTGAGCAAAGAAGTTTAGAACTATATACCTATTTTGATAATTGTTTGTCATTAATTCTGTAAATGTTTTGCTTTCAGGCAGTGGCTACACTAAATTCTTGGTTGGTCAGTCCATTATCCCATTTAACAGGCATACATAAAACAAAATATAGAAAAATACATTTATACTGCCTGGAAAAGTGGCTTGTAAACAATGGTTTTGCAAGCCAAATTCCATGGGGTGAAAAGCTCACACCCAGAAACTTAATTTTGCTGAAATAATCACTTCATATTATTAGATGAGTTTACATTTAGAGTATTATCTTTCTTTTTCACCATGTAAGCTACTGCTTAGTCTTGTAGGGATATACATTGTAGTGGGTATCTAGAAGTACCTGAAAGTACCTGGAGACATTTTTATATGGAAAGATATTTCTTCCATATTTTGAGGAGTATTCACTTTGTGTGGCCTATCCTATTAAAGACTATGCCTGAATAATGTTTGGTTGTAATGTTTAAGGATTTTGATTGTATGGCTTAATGAAACTATTAATCTGTTGTTTTTGTAATGCATTTCTTTTCATTTTTCCAGCTGCTGTCCCATGTGCTACCTCAACATCTGTATACAACCCACTATCACTCAGGTTTTCAGTAATCTACACAGTTCTGTTTCATGTTACCCATGTACAGTCTAGTATAGCAGTTAATTTTATTTTATTACTTATTTACTCTTTATCTGTCCTAGATTGTATGTTTTTTTTTCACACATTTTGCATTGTAAGTTTTGGTTCTAATGTCGTAGGTCATATGCCGCAAGCTTTCAGTGCAATGAATCCTGACAAAGCCAGAAATAATGTCGGGACAAAGACTCAAAAATAGGGACATACTTTAAATATTGCTCCTATAAACTTAGAAAATTGCTAGATTAACATATTTCGCATTATTGCACATGTTCTGAAGGATATGAAGTCTGAAACTCAAACGTTTTGAATTATTCGTTATTATTTAGTGACTTTGATCCTCAATGATTTTCCAGAAAACCACAAATTTTATGACAAACAGACCAAAAATATGAGGCAAAAATCGAGACAGTTGAATGGTATGCTAGGGATGCATCTCAAAATAACATTTGTTAGGTAGATAAACCCACCAAGACACAACTGCCTGTTTTCTGTCATGAGCTGCAAATTTAGTTAATTAACTTGTTCACATCTGAAGTGTGTACGGTGGTGGTGCTGCGGTAGCGTTGTCGCCTCACAGTAAGATGCTGTCCAGTTTGATTCTCAGCTAGAGCGTCTTCTGCATGGAGACATGCGTAAATGGGCGTACCTTCGTTGAAGGTTGTGCATCAGGGCTGGTAATTCGGCACATAAAAATAAACTACCAATCATTAGCGGACGGGAGTTCCGCTGTGGAAAAGCCGAATAACACAACAATAACATCTGAAGTGTGTATGAAAGTGAAGAATGCGAGAATCAGTCCTGGGCCTACAGTATGTAGACCATTTGCAACCAGCTCCTTAACTACTGCATTATACTACCAGCCTTAACTCACAGTGTAATTTGGTGGTTAATTTAAATGTTACCAGCATATTCATGTCGAGAGCTTAACAACGCATTCCCCAAAAATAAAAACTCCAACATATGTTTTGCCAAAAGCACTTTTGATGAAACTCCGTGTACATTCATTTTGCAGGTGGGCAAACCTCCCTTCACCCCTTTATACCCCTAAATATGCTAACTCCAAGGCCACACAACAGTGGAGAAAAGGGAGTTCTCCACTATCTGAGAAAGTTGTTTTGAAGAATCATGTTTGCTGAAATGGCACTCACCTAAATTAAACTCAACACACTGGCACATTGGTTACTGGCAGTGTCTTTTCTAGTAAGCATTTAGGCAAGAACAGGCTTTTCTAGTTATAATTCAGCCACGTATGCTTTAGTAATTTATATATTTTTTTTATGTTGCTTCTCTTCAGTCATCTAAAATTATTTAACTTTCAGACTTTGCTCAGGTTCTTTCTTTCTGTACCATGTTGCTGCTTTCACTGTTGTCACCTATGTAGAAATATCTCTGCTCCATTAGTATTCCACAATGTACCTCTTAGTCACTGTTTTGGGATCTTATTAATTTCAAAGGGAGAGTATATCCTGTGCTGTTAGTCTGTGTCAGGATGTAGTTAATGTACACTGAGATGATGTAATCCAGGAGTCCCCAGAACAGCTTGTTTGTTTTTTGTCTCCTATTTTCAGTTTGCTCCCTTCTCAATAGTCTTGCTCACTTCTCAATAGTCTTTGCCATAGCATCTGTTATGTACGAGAGACTATCCCATTAAAAAGATCACCTTAAGAGGTATTTCTTATTCTCAGCAATTTCAGTTCCAAACACCTTTTTAGTGTGCTTTGAATGTCATATGAAATTATGCTGAGTGTTTAACAGGCTACCTAAATGCATTTCATTTAATCTATTAATGTAGCCTAGCTATTTTATTTACCGTAGCCTTGTTTAGTCCCACTAGGTCTATAAGCTATTCTCAGGGAGGACCCAAGGTGTAGTGTATACTGACTCGGGGTAATTTGGTCAGGACAGTGAGGAACTTTTCCTACTCTTTTTCAGTGGGTTTCAGGTAGTAAATCTAGTGGCTTTTTCCAAATTATTGAAGAATAAATATAAGTTAATTTCAAGAAATCTATTAGATATTGGCTGTGTAGCATACTATAGCATACTGTAGATCAATACACATATAATCAAATCACCATTTAATTCCTGACAGTTCTACTGCTAGAACAGAACACTAAAGAAGATGTGTTATTTTCCTTAGCTTCCCTCTTGACAAAGTAAACACTAAAGCCCTCATCGTGGAATGGTAAAGACTCAAATCTAGAATCTGTGCCAGCACATAATTCAGTGCCAGCCAAGAAAACAGACTACATCGACGAAGCCTAATATTAGTGACATATTATGCTAGTGGTGTTCTTCTTGGTCTTTTGTTTCTGCATTAAGTCTTTGAAAAAGACTTTGTTTTCAGCCACCCTGTGTAAATAAAGACTGGATGCCAATGTATATAGTTTCGCTAATAACACAAAAACACATCAAACAATGAGAGTTTTCAGGACTTGTTTTATAAAGAAGTTGATAATAACGAACAGAGAATGCACAACCTGCAGAATTAGCGTATGCATTCTGTCTTCCTGAGTGAGGTCACAAGACTTCTAATTCGTGCACTCTGAAGTCGAGTGAGTCATAAAAGTCTACCCCTTCACAAGAGATGAATCAGAGCATCATTTGCATGAGACTGTGGCATGCATAATTCATTTAACATTAGTTTAGCACTGACATTTGGATTTTCTGTTTCCAAAACCATTTACCTGCACTTTATAGCTCTTTTAATCTTCAACACTGTAAAACAATGTGATTAGTCAGGCATTCTGACTGTTGGATATCTTCTGTGTTGCATAGCAAAACAAAGCATTTCTGGAATCCTTGAAGTGAGTTCAAAATGCCTGTCTTTTTCTGAAGAATCTACTTCTACTCTGCACTTTAAGTACTTTTCGATATGAAGAAATTAAAATATCCAGTTATGTGATAAGCAAAATCTCTTCCTGTACTGCAGTTCAAGGTTGGGTCTAGATCCATAAAGTGGGTTCAAAATGTCTGGCCTTTTCAGAAAATTTTTTTTCTAATCTGTACTGTTTAAGTAGTTCTTAACATGAAGAAATTAAAAAGTCCAGTTATGTGATAGGCAAAATCTCTAACCTTAGTATAGTTCAAAATGGTTTCTAGAATTACAGTATATTCCATGTACCTATGCTTTTTATATACCATTACTTCTGCTTTCATACACAACTTAAAACCCATAGCCATTGTTTTCTGAGGACATTGTGTTTCAGGCTGAAACAATGATAAAATATGGAAAAAAAAATCATTTAAATAATGCTCTGGAAACTAACTCCGGTGAAGATGGGAAACAGGATTTGTAGATACGTTGCAAAGTTAGAAACATGCCATAGCATGTGAAAGGGCCTTGCTCAGGAATGTTGCAATTCAAAGTCCCAGATAGTTCTACACAACAGCAAGGAAAACGGCTCAGGAATACATTCATGTAAGTGACTGTAAAATGATATACTAATGAAGTAAGGTGATCAATCAGATTAAGACAAAGTATATGATTGTGAAAGAAAATCATGATTTTAATTATAAATGGCACAAGGTGCTCAGCATGTTGCATGTCAAGTCTTTTGGCTTTTAGGGGTCGCCACAGAGGAACTCCGGTCCACTAATGATTGGCAGTCAATTTTTATGGTGTCGAGTTGCCAGCCCGGCATCCCACTTTCAAAGAAGGCACACACACGCTCGCACCTACCTACATGTCTTTAAATTTACTCGACCACAGGGAGGACATGCAGACTCCACACGTTGCATGTCAGTATAAAACCTAAAAGCTCATAAGAAATTGCAGTGTAGCATGCAGCAAATATGCTCTGAGCAGCAGTCTATTTATCTGTAGTCATCGCTGCCTCAAAGTGAATCGTATGATGCAGAAGCAGGTGCCATAAATGAAAACAGTACAGTCGAAGCATCATATGCCATCAGCTAACTGACCATCTCCCAGCTTGGTTATCCAGAGGTCTTTGTTTATGGTGTGGAGATCAGAATAGTAAATGATGAACAAAAGAGGTCCCATCACTGAGCCCTGCAGGGCACCACTCGGTACCTTCATAATCTCTAATTAGGCACCTGCTACCCACTCTGTATAGGTTCTGTCTTTTAGCCACTTTGCTATCCAGCTTATTACATAGGGATCTATTTGTAATGCATTAAGCTTACTAATGCTAGCATGGGAGATGGTGCCAAATGCTTTGGCCAGGTCAAGGTATGCTGTGTGGACAGCATGACTGCTGTGAACAGCCTGCATTAACCCTTATCAACAAGTTAACCAGATTAATTCTTGTGGGATCTACACTTGACAAAAGACAAACTGCTATGAGACTAGCCTAAAGTTTTTAATATCTTAGTTTATCAGATCAGTTATAATAGTTTCATGGCTTTGCAAATAAGATTTGTAAGGCTTACATGCCTAAAATTCCCACATTCAGTGGTGGGACCACCATACCTCTCACCACTTGGTGCTAGAAATCTGGCCAGAGTCTGACAAAATGGGGGGACAAAAGCCCCAAAACAGGGACAGATTTTAAATATTGCTCTTATAAACTTAGAAACTTGCTAGAATAACAGGGTTGTGTTAACATGCATTTTCTGAAGGATTTGAAGTCTGAAACTCAAATGTATGCCATTATTTAGTGACTTCAATCGTCAGATCATCCCCAGTAATTTGCCAGAAGGAATCACAAATTTTATAAGGAACAGACCAAACTATGAGGCAAAATCTGGACATTCTGTGAAAAGTTGGACAGGTGAGAAGTATAGGGGCCGCCCTTGTAGAGTGGCATCAGTACTGCTGTGTGCCAAAATTCAAGGACAAAGCCAGTAGCTAAAGCCTGGTGAAGTAATTTAAGTATGCTGTTTGCTGACATTTAACACCACTATGTGGCATAGCCCTTGTTCATGAACCCAGCACATCTTTTGGCCAGGTTTTTTTTTTCCATAAAATGAATGTCATCTTCCTGTTGCTTGAAAATGGACGGACTTTTTTTTACTTGTTTATCAACTCTGTTTTGTGCCTTTCATCCTTTCCCAGGAGCAGGGCCACTCAACTTCTGCCAGGCTCCCCTTCTGTCCTGTTAATGTTCAGAACCATTTCTAATTCTGTTTCTTGGGTATCATGGAGGGACATCTCTAACTTTTGTATTCCATTTTATTAATCTATCTATCTATTGATTTCTTTATTGAGAAAGGCTAACTTATCCTGGGCAGAAAAGCTTCAAAAATATTATTTATATGTAAATGATAAACAAACTTGAATAATAAGTATGTATATGAAACTTGGTATATACAAGGAAAAATAAGGATAAAACATACAAAGGCAATACATATGTTGTTTGTCTTTTCGGCTTTTTCCCGGTAAGGGGTCGCCACAGCGGAACTCCGGTCTGCTAATGATTGGCAGTAGATTTTTACGAAATACATATGATTTTTACTATTCACATACAAATATTCTCAGCTTTGCAGCTTATGAAGTTTAGGAACATCCCACAATATAACATATGCCATTTTTAGTGCACATCACATTATATAAGGCTCATGGCAAAATCAACATTAGCCATGAGAAATATATAGCAAATAATGAAGAATTTGATTTTAAGAGACATAGACATTGCTGTATCAGTTAATGAGGTAGTAAAAAAGGGAAGTGAGGATAGCAGATGTTCACTTGAGTGAAAGAAGCAGTACTGATTTATGAGGGGTTAAAAGATGGAGAAATAAAAGTATTCATCCATCCATTTTCTAAACCAGCTGTCTGGTTGATGGTTACAGTGGTACCAAACTGATTAGGGCAGGGCAGACTTCACTATCCACAGCAATAGTCTGCAATTCATCCTGCAGGATTCTCAGGCATTCCCAAGTAAAATGAGAGCTATAATCCCTCTGATCTGTACTGCGTTTGCCCTGGAGACTTCTCCCAGGAGTCTGAGCATGATACACATCATGCAAGAGGGGCCCAAGAGGCATCATCACTAGGTTCCAACCCACTTCATCTGAGAAGTAGCTACTCTCCAAGATCTTTCCAGATTGCCAAGCTCCTCCATCTGTCAGAGAGAGCGAGAGAGAGAGAGACTGAACCCAGCAATGCTATGAAAGAACCTCTTTTTCTGCTGCGTGCATCTCTGATATAATCCTTATCTTCACTAACCTCAGCGTTTGTGACCATAGATGAGGATGTGATCACAGATTGACCAGCAGAGTGAAAGCTTTTCCTATGGTTCAGCTCTCACTTCACCACAATGTCAGCAGTACTGCACCACTTTATCCGTACATTAGTCAGTCTCCCAAATCATTCTACCAACACTCTTAAACATAAACTCCTCACCACCAAGCAGCTGCTCCCTTCTTATGTGCAGAAAGATGTACATTTTTTCCTGGAGAGAAAAAAAATGACTTGTGATTGGTGGTGCTGATTTTCATCTCAGCCACTTCATACTTGTCAGGAATCTGCTCCATAGCATGATAGAGATTATATTCACTTGTGGCCAACATTGTCTGAACCTTACATCTACAAATGGAATAATGACGAAACCAAAGCTGTGCCTTAAAATATTTCTCAAGAAAATCATTAAGAGAAGGGAAAATTATTCTGACTCTTAGTGGACCCTACAATGGTACTGAATGTGTTTGACTTTTTGCTGTAATGTGAAAGCAATTCTTACTTTGCTAATACATGGACCAAGTGGCACACAGCGGTGCCCTACAACAGTATGGATGCAGAACTTCCTACAAGTAATTCCATGTTATGTGATCATACATCTTCTCTAGAGCTACAAAGCACATGCAGATCATAGTAGCAAGCACCAAAGACCCCCACCAATATCCCTTCAAGGATAAAGAATCAATCCAATATTCCACATCTAGGATGGAGTCTGCATTGCTGTTCCTGAATCACAGACCCATCTGTTGGATGCAGTCTCCTTTCTAGTACTCTAGCATAAGCTTTTTCAGGGAGACTGAGAACCATGCTCTTTGTCTAATTGGAATATACATTTCTGTCATAATTTTTGAAAATGGGGACTATAACTACATTTTACCAATCCAAAGGTATTTTCCCCATCTTATTCAGGGTCCATTTGACCACTATGTCCTCACCCTCCTCCAACATCTTCTGGAGGTGGTATTGAACTCATCCCACACAAAAGCTTCTGGTTGGTATTCTCAGGGCACCTTCACTAATTATTTGGATTTCCCAGGCCTGACTAGCTGCCACCTTGGCATCTAATTCAGTTCACTACCAGATGGGTGAGGGAGCAAGTCATCACTGCCCTCTCAAAGGCTAAAATTACAACCTCCATGGGACCCGATAACATCCCAGGCTGCATCCTACATGAACTCAGGCAGGAACTTGCAGCAACATTAGTCACCCTATTCAACCAAAGCCTGAATACCGGCTTTGTCCCAGCCAAGTGAAGGACAGTCACTATCATCCCTTTGCACAAAGGTGGAGCATTCACTGATCCAGAAGATTATATACCCATCAGTCTAGCTACCCTGATCTGCAAGGACATGGAGCGGATTATCATGGACCTCATTAACAAGGACATTGGCAACCTCCAAACACTTGATCCCACACAGTTTAGTTTCATCAAGGGGAGATAATGCCTGTTAAATTTGGTCGACTTCTTTGAGACAGTCACCAAAGCCATGGACGAGGGGAGGATGGTGCACACTGCCTACCTTGACCTGTCCAAACCCTTCAATGCTATTCCCCACTCCAGTATAATAGATAAACTTTCTCAACTAGGCATCAATCTGTATGTTACCAGATGGCTAGCAAATTGGCTCACTGATAGAACGCACCCAGTCAAAATAGGGGAAGCAACCTCAAGCAGTCAAACCATAACAAGTGGTGTACCCCAGGTATCGGTCTTGGGACCTTTGTTGTTTGGGATATACTTTTTTGAGGTGCAGACCAAAACCAGTGGGCTATGGCTGACCAAGTTTGCAGATGATTACAAGATAGGTACTGTCATTAATTCCCCTAGTGATGTGGACATCCTCCAAGAGGGTCTCACCTAAACAAATGACTGGTTCCAGAAACATGGCCTCAAACTAAATGCCAAAAAATGCATCATCATCCCCTTTGGGGAGAGTGATGTCCCAACAAATTACCACATTAATAACAAGGTCCTAAGCATGCAATCATTCGTGAGGACTTGGGCATCCAGGTTGATAGCAAACTGACTTTTGACCACCATATTGCCTCCATTGTACAGAAAGCTTTCTATATGGCCCACCTCATTAGTAAGGGTATCTCATCCAGGGACAAGGTGATCATAACATCCCTGTATTCTTCCCTTATAAGACCCATTATTGAGTACAATACCCCTTTCAGCATGTATCCCACAAAGCACATGCAGCAACTGGAGAGACCACAGAGGTTCCTCACCAGGAGAATCCAGGGCCTCAAACATCTACCCTACACAGATAGGCTAAAGGCCCTGTCCCTCTACTCAGTCTCCTACAGACTCCTCAGAGGTGACCTCTGTCTGGCATACAAAGCAATCTCAGACCCCGCCTTGATGGGACTGCTGCATATCCGCAAGTCAAACTCCATTCAAGTAACCTGCACGTGTGACCTCAACCTGGTCTGTGATATCAATAGAACTTGTTGATGGGACAGATTTATGTCCCAGAGACTCTCCATTTTGTGGAATAGACTCCCGCTTCATGTCAAGCAAAGTACCTAATTAACTCTTAAGCACAACCTGGATAACTGGATGGGGAACAGAAAGTACACCCGTGGGATTCCACTTGTGTCCCTGCTGGACAGGAGCATCAGGTACTGACTTGTCGGAACATGGGCTAAATTCTTAGCTAGGCTTGTAAGGGCCTCAGGGCCAATAGCCTAGTAACTTCCTATGAAAGCTCAGAATACTTCTTGACCTAGAATATATGGCCTCGGATCTGATGACATCACTGACCTTTGACACAAGTTGATGTGGTTGTAAGTACATGTTTGAGCAGCTCTGTGTTTGAACATATTAGTTATTATGGATGGTCTACGACTGCCATAGAAATCCAGTGAAAATTCACTATTCAGGTTCAGCTCGTGCAAGCAGTGCTTCCAATTCACACTCCTTTCGATGTCGTGATCATTCCCCAGGTAAGTGTTAAAAGTTGCCCTGCAACAGAAGCCATTTCATGGTACAACATCAAACATTATTCCCATTTTCTTCAAGGCTGAATACTCTGAATAATTATGGAGTTGCATTTGTACAAACAAAAGACAGAACTTTCCTTTCCACAACTCTTGCTCACATTCAGGTTCTCTTCTACTTGCACAAGCTCCAACTGTACAACACCCACCAGGGTGCTTCTGAGTATCCCCATATCCACCTAGGGCTTCTCCACAACAGAGCGATCACCCTTGGCTGAGAAGTCTGGTTTCTAAACCAGTTCTTTATATAAAATTTAAGACTAGTTATATTTATATGGTTCTTTTCAGCCTTAGGCTCAAGCAGTGAATAGCTATTCCACATATCAGGAGCCAGTTTCCACTGACTGGATCTAGCAGAAGCATGGAGTTATTTAGGAGAGATGCCAGTGGGGTTTTTAACCATATTATTTAATGAAGTCGTGGAAGGTGAGAGGATGCCTGAGGAGTGGAGAAGTGTATTGGTGCCAATTTTTAAGAATAAGGGTGATGTGCAGAGTTGTAGTAACTACAGAGGGATAAAACTGATCAGCCACAGCATGAAGTTATGGGAAACAGTAATGGAAGCTAGGTTAATAAGGGAGGTGATGATTAGTGATCAGCAGTATGGTTTCATGCCAGGAAAGAGCACTACATATGCGATGTTTGCTCTGAGAGTGTTGATGGAGAAGTATAGAGAAGGTCAGAAGGAGATGCACTGTGTATTTGTAAACTTAGAGAAAGCATATAACAGGGTGTCTAGAGAGGAGTTGTGGTACTGTATGAGGAAGTCATGAGTGGCAGAAAAGTATGTAATACTGGTACAGGATCTATATAAGGGCACTGAGACAGTGGTAAGGTCTGCACTAGGAGTGACGTATGTGTTCAAAGTGGAGGTGAGATTACATCCTCAGCTCTGAGTCCTTTCTTATTTGCAATGGTGATGGACAGGTTGACGAGACGAGATCAGACAGTAGTCCCCATGGGCTATGATGTTTCTGGATGACATTATGATTTGTAGTGAGAGTAGGGAACACGTAGAGGAGACCCTGCAGATGTGGAGATATGGTCTAGAGAGAAGAGGAATGAAGGTCAGCAGGACTAAGACAGAATATATGTAAGTGAAGGAGAGGGAGGACAGAGGAATGGTGAGGATGCAGGGAGTAGAGTTGATGAAGGTGGATGCATTTAAATACTTGGAATCAACAGTTCAGAGTGTGGAAGAGAGGTGAAGAAGAGAGTGCAGGCAGGGTGGAGTGGGTGAAAAACAGTGTCAGGAGTGATTTGTGACAGACTGGTATCAGTAAGAGTGAAAGGGAAGGTCTACAAGATGGTAGTGAGACCAGCTATGTTATATGGGTTGGAGACGGTGGCACTGATGAAAAGACTGGAGTCAGAGCTGGAGGTGGCAGAGTTAAAGATGTTAAGATTTGCATTGGGTGTGATGAGGATGCTCAGGATTAGAAATTAGTATATTAGTGGGTCAGAAATACACCAAAAAAGGTGAACAAAATGATGAAGTGGAGTATAGCAAAATAGTCCAAGTAACAAAAAAACAAAGCAAAACTCCACAATGTTGAGTAGATTTAATATAAGAATAGAAACAAAGCTTTCGGATAACAAATCCTTCTTCAGTGTTCATAAAATCTTAAAAGAACAATCGTCCTTTTAAATAAAAAAGGTCTCATCACATGACACAACTCAACCTATCACAAACATCACTTAAAATGTAAAACACACACAATTCTAATAAGTAAAAAATGACATAATATTAATATAACATCCCTAACTTTCTACTGTATTTGCTGCTGTTTAATTTTTACTTATTAGACCAAGGGACACATCAGCTTGTAGTCGAATAATCCACTCATATTCTTTTGTATCTAATCTATTAACTAGATCACTGCGTCTAATACTTGGAAACAAAATATCCATAACTCGAAAGGAAAATTGGTGAGAATCATTAGTTTTTTGTATATGTTGGGCTAGGGAGTTTATGATGACCCTTCTACGTATATCTGATCGATGTTCTATAATTCTATCACATAATCTCCTCGTAGACTTCCCAAAATAGAAACATAAACACTGCTGGCAGGTAGCTAAATAGATCACATTGCAAGTATTACAAGTAAATAAATAAAATGTAAATTTCTTTCCACTGGTGGTATAAATTCAGAGGATTAGGAAATGCTAGAACAACAAGAACAATTATAACAAGGAAACATTCCTTTCTTATTAAAAGTAGTAGTATGTTTAGTATTAAAAACAAAATCCTTAGAACACAAACATTTCTTCAAATTATCACAGTTCCTATATGTAAAAAGGGGTTTGAGGGGAAGCCATTATTCATGACCAGGTATGGCCTTCAAAACATGCCAGTTATTCTTAATTTGTTCAATAGGTTTACTAGCTCTAATATAGGTCATTAAGTACCTTTTAAAGGTTGCTTCAAATCAGAACAGCCCATATTGGAGACAGTATTGTCATAATTAGAAAAATATGGTCTAGCTTCTGAGTTTCTCATTGCCATCACCTCATTCCTAATCACTTCTAAATCACTAGGGTTATAACCTCTCATTAGGAATTCCTTTGTCATGTCTTGCATCTGTTCATGACAAACGTCAAGTCTGGAATTCAGCCTGCTTGCTCGTAAATATTGACTCTTAGGTATGCCCTTAAAAGTGTGCCTAGCATGCATACTACTTTTGTGTAAATATTTATTCACATGCACATCTTTTTTATATATACAAGTGTCCAATCGCTGTTCTGTCATTTTTAAGCTAACATCCAAAAAATGAATCTCAGTTTCTGAATAAATCATTTTAAACTTCAAAAAATCAATTAAGAGGTTAATGTATTTGGTGAAAATAACATATATGCATCTAAAGTCCTTTTTTATAAATGTTTTGTGGATGACATTTTTATAGTTTGGCATGGTACCGTAGAAGAACTTGAGAGTTTCTTTGTATATCTAAATGACACGGACCATATTTTTCTAATTATCAAGTCCCATTTGATTTACTGATATGCAGCAAGTTCATTAGGTTTGGTTCTTGGATTGCTCAGGTTCCTCTTAAACAATGTCATAGAGGTGCTCTGTTTCACGAATTAGTAGCTTGTTCCAAAGACACATCAGTCATTAGAAGATAAATCTGTCCATTTAGCATGTCCTATTTAAGTCGCAGGCCATATTTAGGTCCCTGGAACTGGTAGCCCTAGTCCCATTTGATTTACTGATATGCAGCAAGTTCATTAGGTTTGGGTCTTGGATTGCTCTGTAGGCCAGGCATAAGTTTCTCCTAAGAAAAGAAGTCTATATGACATGGATTATAGTGACAAGGACTTTAGTTGGTCTGTGTAAGGTACATGCTGGCGTCCCTTTATCTTCTTTGATGGAAATGTTTGAGGTTTCTCCAGTTGCTGCAGATGCTTTGTACGGTACATGTCGAACGGGGCATTGTACTCAATTAAGGACCAGATTAGTGCCAAGTATAGAGGGATTATAACTTCTTTTGCTCTTGAGGTGATGTCTTTACTAATTAAGTGTGCTACATAGAAGGCCTTCCTTACTACAGTCGACACATGGTGGTCAAAGTTAAGGTTGCAGTCAACTTGTGATCCCAGGTCCCTCACCACTTTGTGGGCACTTAGTGTATTGTTGTTGATTTGATAGTGTGAAGGGATATTGTTTGTGCTGAAGGGAATGATGATGCATTTCTTTGCATTCAGTTTGAGACCGACTAACACACCATTTGTTGGTATGCATGAGACCCTCCTGGAGTATATTGACATCATTTGGGGATTCAGTGATTGCACCTAGATTGCAAACTTTGCCAGCCACAACCCCTTAGTTTTGACCTGAACTTCTGAGAAGTATATACCAAACAGTAGGGAGTCCAGGACTGACCCCTGGACCTCACTGGTGACAGGTTTGCTGGTTGATATGGAGTCACCCACTTTGATAGTGTGTGTACGGTGTGTGAGCTAGTTGGCAATCCAACTTACAAAGAAGGGGTTTACATTCAATTTGTTAAATTTATCAGTAATGCCTGAATGTGGGATTGTGTCAAAAGCCTTTGCCAAGTCGAGGTATGCTATGTGCGCAGCTTTGCCCTCATCAATGGCCCTGGTCACATTTTCTAAGAAGTCCACCAGATTTAACAGGCAGGATCTGCCCTAGATGAAGCCAGATTGGGTAGGATCCAGGGTTTGGAGGTCACCTATGTCTTTATTTATGAGGTCCGTGGCCTTGCAGATGAGGGTGGCCAGGCTTATGGGTCTGTAATTCCCTGGGTCTGTTGCTAGGCCACCTTTGTGGAGGTGAATAACTGTTGCTGTTCTCCATTCCACAGGAACAAAGTCTGTGGTTAGGCTATGAGTGAAAAAGGGTGTTTTACCCTGTTTAGAAGACAGCCTGGGATGTTGTATGGTCCCATAGAGGCTGTGTTTTTTGCCTTGGAAAAGGCTTTGAGGACCTGCTCTTCAGATATGTAGGGTGGGGGAAGGTTTGTAATAAGTTAGAAGGGGATAAGGGAATTAAATTTTCACCAAATCTATCCGCTAGCAGGTTTATGTCTGTAGGTCAGTGTGTGATACTATTGTTCACTAGTTCTGCACATGCTTGGGTGCTACCTTTTAGGCTATGTACGTAGATGTAAAAGGCCTTATGGTTATCCTGGACTGTACTTGCTAAAGTTCTCTCAAAGAAGCCCTTGGAGGATTTGTCAAGTTGTCTTATGTGCCTGTTGAGGATGAGGAAGGTGCTTTTCCATTGTGGAGGCCTTGCCTTTGTTTTCTTGAACAGCAACTTTCTGCATTTATTGCAAAGTTTGTTGATGCTGGATGTCCACCATGTCAGCTTGTTTTTACTTGGGACTCTGGCTTTGATTCTTTCTGGCACAGCCAAGTTTATACACTTATGCAAGTGATTGTACAGGGCTTTAGTGTAAGCTTTAGCATAGTTACCACTTCCAGCTTGGGATGGGGCTTGGAATGCATTTACAGGTTCATAAGTAGGTACTAGGCTATCGACCCTGGGGCCTATGTAAGCCTAGCCAAAAAGGTTCCCTGGCTTTCGCCACCCAAGAAAATAATTTTCCTGTATCCCTGTCAAGCAATACCACAAAAGTTATCCCCGGGGTGAATTTTCTGTTTCACATCCAGTCGTCAAGATTTTTCTTAAAGAAGGCCAATGAGGAGCTTTGCTTGGCATGAATGGGTAGTTTTTTCCAGAGTATGGGAAGTCTGTGGGACAGGAATCTATCCCTCTAGCATGTTCTTTTTATTGTGGTGATAAGGTTTAGGTCCCTGGAGCATGTGGTTCTGAGAGATTGGGATTTCTTTAAGTGTAGCATGTCCAACAGCTCTGGGTTTGACATAGTTTTGTATGTTAGGCAGAGATCGCCTCTGAGTAGGCGATATGCAGAGTAGAGCCGGAGTTTTTTGAGACTGTCTGTGTATGGCATCTGTTTGAGGCTGGTAATCCTCTTAGTGAGGTATTTCTGTGGCCTTTCCAATTGTTGTAGGTGTCTTGTGAGATACCTGCCAAACTGGGCATTGTACTCTATAATGGGTCTGATGAGGGATGAGTAGAGAGGAACAATGACCTCCTTTTTTCTAGAGGAGAAGCATTTTGTGATGAGGTGTGCCACATAAATTATACCTTCGCCTAAGAGGGTATAGTTTGCCTTGGTGAAGTTTTTAGTCTGATTTCACTCTTTGTGAGTTTTGGTGTTAGTACCCGCTCAAATGTGACTGATTTGTGGTCAGATTTAACTTATGGGTGTCCGACAGTTGCAGCAGTGCATCTGTTTGATATGTTAGTGAGGACCAGATCTAGAATGTTTGTTCCTCTTGCTGGGGTATGAACAATGTGTTCCAGGGCATTTGAATTAATAAAGTCAGGGAACTTTTGCACTAGTGAGTTGGGTCTACTGTAGGATTCCCAGTTGACAGTGGGATAATTGAAATCCCCCTTAACCAGAGTTTTGGGTAAAATTTGGATTGTCTCCATTTTGGTCAAGTAGGCTTTATGGGTGTCGTGACCCATAAAGAGGGGATCTGTAACTAGCTATGACTTGAATGGGGTCTTTCTTATCCACCGTAACCTGGACTTGGAGTAACTCCATGGAGATGTCAAGTCTAACTAGATGGGAGGTGAAGTTATCTCTAATAAAGATAGAAACACAATCTCCTTTGGTTTTCACATATTCATTTTGTGGTTTAAAGGTGTGGAAGGTATTGTAGCCTTGAAAGGCCGGGGTACTGTCTTGAGACATTGAACCAGGTTTTTGTGACTGGACAGACATCTACATCTTCTAATAACAGAAGTGCTTCCAGGGAGTGCAGTTTTTGGTTTAAGCTCCTAGCATTTAGCAGCATGACCCTTATTGTGTTCTGATTGGCT
The DNA here is from genome assembly GCF_019279795.1 of Protopterus annectens. Lineage (NCBI taxonomy): Eukaryota > Metazoa > Chordata > Ceratodontiformes > Protopteridae > Protopterus > Protopterus annectens. Next base: position 250,737,008 of record NC_056747.1, read on the forward strand.
AATTTCACATCGGTAATGTTGTATTCGAGACCTTGCCTAAAAAAGGCACTATGGGGAGGCAGCCTTTGTTAGTAGCTGAAAGCCTAGAGGTGCCAGGTGCAAACCATCTCTGGCAAAGCAGTGAGGTTTGTCAACCATGGCTTCCCAGGCTGACAGGAACTGGATCCTCTTTGAATGACACCAAAAACTAAGCCAATTATTGAAATCAATCATTTTTTGTTTATACTGCGGCATCATTCTAGGTGAGGGTAGTATTCTGCTCAAGGCTAGGAACATACCTGCCTGGGACAAATACTCAGAGAGCTTAGCCATGTCTCTCTTCATATATTCCAGTGAGGTACATCTCAGCTCATTCACACCAACATGAACTATGCCAGAGTCATAATGGTACTTGTTGATGAGATACCTGAATGCATGTATGATCTGATGAATCCTGGCACCAGACAGGCAGCTGATTGTGACTTTCTCCTTGTCCAACCTACCATTCTTTCTATTGTGCTTCTACGGGATCCTCGTTTATTGGCTAATGTTCATCTCCATTTTAGCTGCTTACATTAGACAGCAGTTTAGTCCTACTTCTGCACAGACGGTCCAGGCAGTTATAGCTAATTTGTCCATGCACATCTCAGACACTGGAATCTTATAAGATAGAAATTATTTAATAAATACATCTCTCAATCAGAGAGAAACCCAAAAATAATGAGGTAGTAGAACATAGGCCCAAAGTCAGCCTGACTCATACCTTTCAACTTCTTTGCTCAAGAACCCTGGTTAAAGCCAAAAATACTGGGAGGACAAAGGCCTAAAATCAGAGACAATCTTTTAAATATTAATCAAATTCTCATAAAACGTTAACAGAACAACACATTTTGCAGTAAAATGTATTTATTTTGCATTAAAATGTATTTTCATAACCATAAAACGTATGAAACTTTGTGGCATCTGTCACTAACTGTGTAATCCTCAGGTTTCACATCAGCATACATTAGCTGAACAGTAAGCAGTATAAAACTCTGTCTGTGATTACTGACTGTAATTCTCCCTGATTTACCAAAAGAAAAAAAAATGATGACCGACACACCAGACTGACACAACATGTCAAATCCACCACATACCTGAACACAGTGCAGTGAGAAATCAATGCCATTTCCAACAGACCTTTGTGTCCTGTATCCCACACCCCAAATATTCTATTACAGATCCTAGGTTACACCAACTCTGAGTTAAGGTAATAAAACTTGTTTTTCACCTAAGAGTTAAGTCTGACCTTGAATTTATAATAAATAAATGTGGGGGGTCAGGTAGGCAGGGAACTTTGTTCCCCTCTACAAAACCAATGAAATGTACACATTCAACTGCAGGAGATGTTGAAACTAATGAACCAGCTGTACCATCAACTAAATGCTGAGCTCTAGTTCAAGTTTCATATAAAAGAAGTCATGTATCTTGCATAGTTCACTGAGTTAACTGTGACAGATCTCAGATGTCAGTATACTGTGTATGCACACTGTTTTTGTGTAGTTTGGCACATGATGTGTACAAAATTAAAACATTGTGTGACGTTTTACTAACTGAGTATTCAATGATCTACAATTAGCAGGATGGTTCTGGTCACCAGAGATTCAACCTGTTGATGAAGACAGATCAGCTATTTTAGATTCAGTCAAGTCAGTACTTTTTTGTTGTTGTTTCTTGTATTAATTTTGTATTACCCACTGATTATTTCTAGTGAGATGTATTGTCAGACCTGTACCAAGCTGTGTATATAAATGCACTCTTACCCTTGCATTCTATGCTAAAGACTATGCAGAAGTAAAGGGTAACTGTTAAGACGTGAAGTTTCCTCCTAAGTCTGCGAGTAGTACAAATGATGCCCCACAGTAAGAGGGTTAACCTGGGGCAACGTCAGGTAAACTGACATCCTCTGAGTCACACAGTAGGCAAATGGAAGCTGAGACAGTTGCTCATCCTTCATTTTGATCATGTCTGATCATTAATAAATTGATTTGCAGCACTAATATAGTGGTATGTCACCTTACATTTGGTAATTGGAAACATTAACATTACATCTACTGTAACTGGTGATGTATTTCTTTATATTACTTTATCACCAGATGGACCCTTTCAACAATTATTCTTAAAGAATAATATGACCCTTGTATTATTCATATGGTAAAACATCAGTACCAACTGTATTTTGTATTTTCCAGAATCAATACCATTAATATGTCTTTCTCCATCACTGTCACTGCATTCCCTTCAAGCAATTAATTAATAAATGTAAAACATGGAAGATGAAGAAAGTGTAATCCACTTGAGATCTTGTGCCTGCTGTAGGTTATCCAGTGGATTTGAATGAGCACCCCACAGTAAGCTAGGAGCTTATATCATTCATGGTTTGTGTCATCCCTGTCCTTTGTTTAACAGGACTGCTGGTCTGCATTTTTCACCACAATAATCCTATATAGTAATGGCAGCCCCAAACTGCCCTGCTTTCAGCATTGTCTACAGTATGCTGTAACACTGTTTCTTAGCTTACTGATTAGTAAATATTTTTACTGAAACAGTTTCATTATTTCATAGGTTCATAGGTGTGTACTAGGTTAATGGCCCTGGAGCCTTTACAAGCCTAGCCCATAGGATTACCCTGGCATTGTGCCACCCGACCTTTGTTTCCAGTGCCAAGTAGAGCCACTGGAGTGATCCCCGGGGTGAATTTTCTATTTCCTATCCGCTCATCAAGATTTCTCTTGAAGACGGCCAGTGAGGTGCTCTGTTTGACATGTATGGGAAGTCTGTTCCATAGCATGGGCAGTCTCTGGGTTATGAGCCTGTCCCTCTAGCACATTCTGTTGATTGTGGTAATGAGGTTGAGGTCTCTGGAGCGTGTGGTGTGGAGGGATTGTGATTTCTTTAGATGTAGAATTTCTAACAGAGCTGGGTCAAACATGGCTTTGTAAGTCAAGCAGAATCCTGTGGTGGTGGTGCCGGTGGTGGTAACATTCAGAAGAAGGTGTTTTGTTCAAACTTCATATACCTAAGGACCAAAAGAACAGAGCTCTTTCCATGCATTTTTGCTACTGTAATCAGACAGTATAAATATTAAATACTGAAGAGGGTTCCGCTTACTGAAGAAGTTTTAACACACACCCAGTAATTGGGATACTATATAAATCTATAAGGTAAAACTGCAAAGGTTTGTGAAAAGAATTACATCTTAAGAATATGTATTAACATTAAGTTACAAACAATACCTTTCATTTTATTTAACTGAATTGAATTTCAGTCACAGTAATTTTATAAAATATATAGAGTTTCATTTTCCCATGCATGATGCTTCTAGACAGTGTCCTGTATACACTGAAGCAGAGGCATGGCACTGTTAGGGAAAATGGTGCACATGTTTGTTGTAATAACCAGCTGTCTATTATATGTAGAATAATACAGGGATGGTACCTGTAATGAGAGTCTGTAGACTATACACCAGTGTAAGACCGCAAGGGGTGTGCATAAAGTCCCTGTATGGTTACTTTGAAGTCCCTTCTCTGGGCCCGTGATCAAGGAGTCTCCATCCTCACCACAGACACCGGTGAGGGATGTCCACTTAGAACAAAAATCGATATTCAGAGTATTTCCAAATGCAGTTGTCTGCACCAAGCACAATTTCCCTTAAGAGCATACAGGGAAAACACACAGTCTAGGGGCTGGGTTTCCCTCTCTCTCTCCAGGCCCCCAATAAGACTTCCCACTGACACAGCTGTAGAGTTAAGTCCTCAGTAAAGTGTTCCAGGCCAATGCCTCCAGCACCCTTTCTGTGAAACCAGTGCTGTGTGTCCCTGCTCCAGGTAGCTCACACACCCACTCTTTGAGATTTAATTTTCAGACATACACATGCACCTGGGAAAGGCTGGCACAGATTTACCAGCTATGCCCCTTTACCTAGACTATAAGGTAGGTACTGCTACCAGAACACTCCAAAGCCAGCTACTCTAAGGCTCTTACAAGGTTGCACAATTATGTTGTGTCTTTCGACTTTTCCCGGTTAGGGGTCGCCACAGCGGAACTCCGGTCCGCTAATGATTGGCAGTTGATTTTTTACGTGCTGAGTTGCCAGCCCTAACGCACAGCCTTCAACAAAGATACGCCCATTCACGCATGTCTCCATGCAGAAGACGCTCTAGCTGAGAGTCAAACCGGTCAGCGTCTTACTGTGAGGCGACAACGCTACCGCAGCACCACTTACAAATGGTAGTGTTTAACAAATGCAGCAATCCTTTCAGAAGCAGTTACAGTGTCACCAAATAAATATAACTACTCTCAAAGGTTAAAATATTTCCTAAAATACCAGCCAAAATGAAAAGTTTAAATATAGTTACTAATAAATAATAAAAGAATATGAAAATACTAAATATCTATTTACAATAAACACTAGAGTTTCAATCACAGGAAATATTAAAAATAACAAGGATAGATTCTCACAGATACAGAAAAACAGTACTTAACTGCACTCACTATATTTTCCTGACTGATCTAAAAAATTACTATTTCCTGGTTACTTACTAAAGCTAGACAAGATGAAGTGGGTGAGTGATCTTTCTTTGTCAGGTTTCAGAAACAGACTGCTCTGAGACTTCTGTCTTATCTAGTATTAAAACAGCATTTCAGTGCTGGATTACAGAATGATATCACATACATCTGACCATCTGACTCTGGTTCCCATATTACCCCCTTTACTAGAAAATGAACCAGATTCTAGCACACGTGTGTTTCTATACACACAGATATAGCTTTGCTGAGATATTTTATAGCCTCTTGAAGCTATAAAACCATTTCAAAAACTTCCACCCTTCCAGCTTAGCAATTAATTCATCCCTAAGGACAGTACAGTAAGATTCCTAGTCCTGATTTTCACAGACATTTTGTCTGTGGCTGCAATCAGAATTGTAAGATACAATATTTATGGCCTAAACCAGAGAATTTAATTTCAGACTATTTTTCAAAGTTAGCTGGACTGAGATCTCTTCCAGCATTCTCTGTTACAATATATTCCTTTTAACAGTTACAATACAATCTGACATACAGGTGTATTTCTTTTCTGTCCATTAAGACTCACTTTTGATATATGTTTTTAATACAAGCAGATTTACAAATATATTTTCAGCACAAGCACCTGTACAAGTCAGTTAGATATACAAATGACATATAATTCTGTACAAAACTCCAGCCAGCTATGCTGGCATATGTTACACATCCACTGCCATACTTCTCCTGGCATAGCTAGCACTACCTCACATCATCACAGTTACCATCCCATTTGTCATTTTTCAAGGATAGTCTTTTACTGTTAATTTTATATAATCACCAGAAAGGGATTTTTTGTCACAGCATTAAACAAAAAGTTAAATCACATATGTGAGATATGCGGTGATGTTTGCAGCAACTTACACTGAAAACAATTTTTTATTAAAATAGTTAAAAAGTGATTATGGATAATGCATGCTGTTTATCCTTTTGCACAGAGGTGGGTAATGTGGATAGCAGATAACTGCTGTGGAAACCGTAGAGTGCTATAAGTGTACACTATGGTTATAACCCACAAAGTTATTCTTTCTTTCTTTAGTGGTGCATCCCATCCTAATTATCTAGTCCACCTCGCATTTTGGCCCATTCTTCTCCAGCTTAACTAGTAGTATCACCTCGTATCACCCTTTCTCACCTCATTTTTATGCAGACAGTGGGGAGTGAAAGTCAGCGCCAACATATACATCTGGTCTGTACACACACACACACACACACACACACACACACACACACACACACACACACATATATCTATATATATAGATAGATATATATGAACAACCCCAGACTTCCTGAGGCTAAGTTGCAGTGTATGAAGGTCAAAAATGAGATCTTTGTGTGCTGTACAAGCACACTTCTGCATGTACTCATGTTGTCATATGCTAACCTGTACATGCCCATAATTGTCTTTTAATAAGGTTTTTGGCCTACAGATCTCTGCCAGAATACACATCCTTAATAGCCTTGTAGCATGCCTTCCACATGAGTGAACAAGCCAGTGATGACCCCTGACTCCAATCTTTTTTGACTGGCTCCTATTACCTCCGGGACCAGTGTTCAAGCCATTTTGTTGGGTTCACTGTTAGGCTGCCATTGTATTAGCAGATTATAGCCAGCTGTTATTTTAGAAAAACATACACACAGTCTTGTATAGAATAATGCATAAAACAGTGGGCAGTGTCCATAACTGGGATTTTATATACATCCAAAGGAATTGTTGCCATATAAAAGCTTACTTCGGCATTCGACACTGAAGGGTATATAAAATGCCTTTGTGGACACTCCCCCAAGTTTTATTTTATGTAGTTTATTTTCTTTCTTCTTCTTTCGGCTGCTCCTGTTAGAGGTCACCACAGCGGATCATCTGTTTCCATTTCTTCCTGTCTTCTGCATCTTGCTCTGAAATACCAACCACCTGCATGTCTTCTCTCACCACATCCAGAAACCTTATCTTAGGCCTTCCTGTTTTCCTGTTACCTGGCAGCTTCATCCTTAGCATCTTTTCCCCAATATACTCTGCATCCCTCTCCTCAGCATATGTGCAAACCAACATAATCTTACCTCTCTGGCTTTGTCTCCAAACCTTCCAACCTGGGCTGACCCTCTAATATACTTATTCCTAATCCTGTCCACCCTTGTCACACCTAGTGCAAATCTTAACATCTTTAACTCTGCCATGTCCAGCTCTGACTCCTGCCTTTTTGTCAGTGCCACTGTCTCCAACATATATAACATAACTGGTCTCACTACCATCTTGTAGGCCTTCCCTTTCACTCTTACTGGTACTAGTCTGTCACAAATCACTCCTGACACTCTTCTCCACCCACTCCATCCTGCCTGTACTCTCTTCTTCACCTCTCTACCACACTCACCATTACTCTGAACTGTTGATCCCAAATATTTAAACTCATTCACCTTAGCCACCTCTATTCTCTGCATCCTCACCATTCCTCTGTCCTCCCTCTCATTTCACACATATATTCTGTCTTAGTCCTGCTGACCTTCATTCCTCTTCTTTCTAGAGCAAATCTTCACCTCTCCAGGGTCTCCTCTACCTGTTAGCTACTCTCGCTAGAGATCACAATGTCATTTTCTTACTAAAGCCATTATATAGGATAAAGAAACAAAGATGAAGCACTAAGGCAGTACTTTGAGCCACTGAACTACAACATTTCATACAGGCATTGCTGTTATACTAGTAAAATGAAAAACCACACATCACACATGAACAAGCTCATATAAGACGCTGTAGCCTGGCTTAAATATTTAGGGTCCTACTGATTTGTGCATGATGTTTTCACTGAGCACAGTGAGGAAAGAGAGGAGGACTTTCTGGACGACAGTTGTTCAAAATACTGAATCACAAATGATTGAATGACGTGATAAATTACTTCCTTTCTCTAACTTGCAGTGACCGCAGATATCACACTGCATAACACAAAGTGGATATATGGTTTTGTAAGCAACATGTAGAGCAGGCAACCTTTGCCACCCAAAGAGAGATACCTGTTTTGGAATTGTTTCTTCAGTGAATTGTGATTCATTCTTTTCACTGGAAACTGTTCTAGGTTCACACTTTTTCAGTGTTTCACATAGTTATAGTGAATAACAAGCAACCCTTGGGAGAAAATGCTTTTTGTTATTTTAACAAATCAGCAGATGGGTTTATGGATGGGGAAACATGGAACTGTTACTCTAACAGCTCATTTTTCATTAATAAGCCCTTTAAACTGTTTCTTTCTTTATCATGTTGCTGAATAATAGATTAATGTGTCAGTTTTACATGCTGCTCTTACCAGGCTTCAGCATCCTCAACTAATTGTTGACTATTGTTATAACTAGTCATACAATTATGGAGTATCAGAGTAAAAGAAGGAATCCTTCTGTTTTAAAACCACTACATCTGACTAAAAGAAGAATGGTCTTTATTGCATGGTAGAATGCTGGAGTGTATACCTCCAAATGATTTGGTCAGTTACATGTGCGTAAAAAGTCAAATTGCCAGCCAAGAAGTAACATCTGGAGACACAGATCCTACTCCTCCTACTGAAGTGAGAAACCCTAAAGTTTCAATTTACTGAGGAATTAAGAATAACACTTGAGAACCTGCCACTGTAATGTGACTTATTCCCAAGTGGAACTTGTAGAAGTTATATAATGCACTACACTTTAGCATTCATAAGTAAATTTAAAAATATCATGGCACATTCTGTAAGAAATACATTTTTCTAAGTACATTCAGTAGCCTAAGGATGGCAAAATTACATGTAAGCTTCTGATGCATTCTCTGCCCTTTAGGGTTTCCTAAAGACAGTGTAGTAGGCAGGGTTGACCAGTACATTTGCTCCTATTCCCACAAAGTTTAAAAATCTTATTCTATAAAAATGGTTTGCTTTTGAGTGCCCTGTAATAAAAAAATATTTTAGTTTTGTGGAGTAAAATTGCTTGATCACAATCAGTAATGTCAGCTTAGAAAATGGACTAAGAAGTATAACATATCCAAAATGGTACATTAACATACAAGCTGAGCCTACTGAAAACATGAACAAAGTAAAGCTACTGAAAAATAAGAATATCTCATGATGCTGAATCCATAGGCCATTAGGGAAAAAATGTCCATGATGCCACCCTTTCTACCTCTGGCTAACCATGACCATGCACTTTATGTGCTTTCTGCTGAAGTTTCTGATGGTAAAATAAACGCAGAAATTAATATCCAAAGTCTTTGCATGTCCTTTGGCACAAGTGAAAAACATCTCCTTGAGAAGCACTGACTTCATACACCTGATTTAATCAGTGTTAAAAAGAGACTGCTGGTCCAACAGAGGTCATTTTGCTTAGCTATTAGAATGTTCACTCTATACAGACACCATAGCTGTTGTAGCATACAGAAGTAATACATTTTTGGACTTCATATGTGTTAAGTAGAGAAATAACAGCTGCATATGGCTTTGGACACAAACTTGCTATATTTTTTTTAGGCATGTGTTAGTCAGATGTGACTGATCACTTCTCAAGCTTCCTTACCATAATCACCTACTGAAAAATCATTTACTTAATCATAAAACCTGGAACTGTACTATATACAGGGATCATGTTTGTCTGTGCCTGTATTTTCAGTATCGGTTAATAACAAAGGATAAGCTATATAGTTGTTTGGATATTTTTGAGAACTTAATACACAGTCAAGCAGCCCTTTTTAAGTAACACATTTCTGAATGCCCAGGGGTGTGGACTATAACTTAAACTGCAGTGTGGTTATAAAATGCAGAAGTGTACTAAAATAGCAGTAGTTAGTTAATTAATTAATTTGCAGTCTGGCTAAAATGTAGAGGTACTCTAAAAAGATATGAATAATAAGTAAATGCATATACACATAAATTCTTTATTCAGTACACAGCATACTTTTGTCAGCAGTTGCCTTAGTAAGAGGGGATTCCCCTTTTCAGTCTCCCTACTTGTCTTCTCCTCTGTGCAGTATAACTTGATCAAAAGAAAATACCACAGAGGTTGTAAAACCAAGTCAATATATGTCAATAGAAACTAAAATTAATGTTAACAGTGTTTCACTTTGGAGTTCTAACATCAACGTATTATCTGAAAGGTGCCCAAGAGCTTGCATCCTGCTCCTTTTGGCTTACATTTAAGTTGTTATCATCGTGATTAACAGTATTTTACATTTCCTAATTAAATTGGCGGTTCTTAGTTGCCAAAGGAGTTCCTCCCAAATAGGGATAGTATGACTCTGGAATGTGTTGAAACTAATATTGATATTAGGAGAGTTTGGACTAAGAAATCACTTTTGATCACCCCACTCCCTCCAAAACAAAAAAAAAAACTTTAACTCAATAAATAACTAAATAAAAATGTAGCACTTTCAATGGGCAAATCATATTTCCTGTACTAGAGGTCTCAACTATTAAATTATTTGATAAGTTTTATAGTTCTGATCTAAAATACCAAGTTTCAAACATGCTGTACAAATATTTTACATCAAAAATGTCTAACAAAACTTGTGTTTAACAGTAATGCAAATATAATACAACAAAGAATCCATTTTCTAACTGTAATACTATCCCCAGAAAGGACAGTATTGGGCATTACTGGACATTTCAGAGAAGGTGAGGCCATCTTCCTACAACATTAGGCCTCAGACTACCTGTAAGTGGTTTAATATTTACCAGTGCTGCCTACAATATTTGATATTATTGCTTACTAGGTTGCACTGCACTTGAATTGTTTTAGTGCTGTTTTAGCTGCCTTTCTGTAAAAAAAAAAAAAAAAAAAATCTAAGCTTGTTTCCTGCCTTTCCTGTAACTACTCTAGTCCAGATACAGATTTGCTGTATCCAGGACTGTTTGTAAGCTTCTGAGCCCCCCAAGCCTTTCTGTGTTGGAGGGAAGCCTTCTAGCTTATCAGTGGGAGTGGTAAGCACTAGGTAGCCTATCTACCACAACAGGAGTGGTTTCTGGCCCAGAAAGTGTAGTTTATTGGCTGTTTGGGCAGTCATTTCCATTTCTTTCAACTTTCTAATTTAAAAGCACACATTTGTGCTTGTTTCCCCCCTTCCTGTAACTAATCTAGTCCAGATACAGATTTGCTGTATCCAGGACTGTTTGTAAGCTTCTGAGCCCTCCAAGCCTTTCTTTGTTGGAGGGAAGCCTTCTAGTTTATCATTGGGAGTGGTAATGCTAAGTAGCCTATCTACCACAAAAGGAGTGGTTTTTGGCCTGGAAATTATAGTTATTGGCCGTTTGGGCAGTTTTTCCATCTCTTTCAACTTTTTTGGTTTAAAAGCCTGCGGTTGAGCTTGTTTCCCACTTCTCCTGTAACTAGTCTAGTCCAGATACAGATTTGCTGTATCCAAGACTGTTTGTAAGCTTCTGAGTCCCCCAAGCCTTTCTGTGTTGGAGAGAAGCCTTCTAGCTTATCAGTGGGAGTGGTAAACACTAGGTAGCCTATCTACCACAAGAGGAGTGATTTCTAGCCCAGAAATTGTGGTGTATTGGCCGTTTGGGCAGTTTTTTCCATCTCTTTCAACTTTCTGGTTTGAAAGCCCACTTTTGTGCTTGTTTCCCACATTTCCTGTAACTAGTCTAGTCCAGATACAGCTTTGCTGTATCCAGGACTGTTTTTGAGCTTCTGAGCCCCCCAAGCCTTTCTGTATTGGAGGGAAGCCTTCTAGCTTATCAGTGGGAGTGGTAAGCACTAAGTATACTATCTACCACAAGATTAGTGGTTTCTGGCCCAGAAATTGTAGTTTATTGGCTGTTTGGGCAGTTTTTCCATCTCTCAAGTTTCTGGTTTAAAAGCAAGCACTTACACTTGTTTCCTGCCTTTCCTATAACTAGTCTAGTCCATATACAGACTTGCTCTATCCAGGACTGTTTGTTAGCATGTGAGTGGTGCCAAAGTCTGCTCTTCAATTTTTCCCTTAGAGCTAGTAGTTCTCTCCTCTCTTGCACTTTTACTACCTTATTAGTCTAGCACTTTACCAGACTTCTTGTAGCAGTTATTGTAGCTCACAAAAGTGCTACCAGCACTAAACGTTCTACAAGGAAACAGATCCAGTACTTATTATTAATGCCCACCCCTCCAGCCATATCTAAAGTTCAGTTCCCTGTGCTTTCTCCTATTAACCTGGTGAACTTGGGCATCCTGAGGCAATGTACCAACTGCCTCATGTACACCGACAACCCTCTCCTCTAACCTCCCAACACTCAGACTTGCGATAGATGCACTTATTATTAATGCCCACCCCTCCAGCCATATCTAAAGTTCAGTTCCCTGTGCTTTCTCCTATTAACCTGGTGAACTTGGGCATCCTGAGGCAATGTACCAACTGCCTCATGTACACCGACAACCCTCTCCTCTAACCTCCCAACACTCAGACTTGTGATAGATGCACTTATATATCCAAATTGGAAGCCATGCACTCTCCACCCAAGACCGCAATTGCACCATACCACATGGAACACATAGCCCTCCAGAACACACACCAGCACTGCCTTCACATAAAAACACAAACCACACATCCACTTTCGCTGAGGCTCTCAATAAAAATTTACCCAAACAGCAAAGATCTCCAAGGCAGAAACGTACTCGACCACCACAACACAACACTAATCATGAGACACATAACTCTCCTAAACAATGTGCCACTCAACCAAAGCCCCTAAGGCAAAACTGCATGCCCAACACACTAGTCATAGGTGACTCAATAGTGAGGCACACTGATGTCCCGCTCACTAGGTCAGGTGCCAGGATCCACCACATAATGCACGCACTCATGTCCCTCAACAACAGGTACAGATATGACTCAGTCATTGTACATGTGGGTGTGAATGACCTGAGACATACCTCACTGGACTACATGAAAAGAGACATGGAGGAGCTCTCGGATTATGTAGTCCAGGTGGGTATGACCCCAGCCCTGAGCAGCATCCTACCATCACCCAGAATGATACCATAGTACAAGCAGAAAATGATTGATTTCAACAACTGGCTAAGTTTCTGGTGTCATTCTAAGGGGATCCAGCATCTGTCTGCCTGGGATGACATGACTGACAGACCTCGATGCTTTGCCACAGCCTGCATCTGTCACCCCTGGGCTTCCAGATACTGGAGACCAACCAAACTCCTTGCAAGTTAGGTATGCCCGGCCAAACTAAGACTTAAGACAACGACAACGGCCAGCATATGCAGCATAAAGTATTTTATTAAATAAATAAACAGATGTCAAAAAGGCATATAGGCACATACTTAGGTCTAAATGGTTATTACTTGCTATGTCTTTAATTTTCTAACCAGCTTGTGGTTGGATTATACCAAAATGCTATTGGTTGATGGTAATTATAAATTGTAAGAAATGTTCACAGATGTCTTTCTGCTTTTTCACTGAAGAAGGCTATAGAGCCGAAACCGGTTTGAAGATATAGGCTGTTTGGCATTTATATGCTTTTTTGACATCTGTTTATTTATTTAATAAAATACTTTTTGCTGCATATGCTGGTCATTGTCTTCCAGATACTGGCCAAGGCTCTTGCCACCCCTATAGTGCCTTTTTTAGATGGTGTTCCAAAGACCAAATTACCACCATAACAGCTACAAACAAATGCAGTCTGAGGGTCATGCTGCTCAATGCTAAATGTCTAAATCTCAAAATGCACTCACTCGAAGCACTCCTTAAAATAGAGAACATTGACATTTCTGCTGTAACAGAGACCTGGCTCAAGGCAGCAGAGAGCACTCCTACACTACAAGGCTATAACTCTTTCCACACCTTTCAGCCCCAGAACTTGGACCGAAGCTCCAAAGGTGGTGGTGTTTACACCTCCAGACTGGTCGTCCAACATAACACACCAGAGATACTTCAGGTGCAGCTAACATTGGGTAAGACAGCGATTCAGGTCGTAGCCTGCTATAAGTCCCCAACCATGTCCCAAGACTCACACTCCACGTTCCTAAGCACCCTGGAGAATATTAAGGTCTAACCACCCTGGAAAATATTAAGGTCCAACCTAACGCTCTCATACTAGGCGACTTCAACTATCCCTCCATTAACTGGGAAAACTACTCATGTACCCAATACATTTGCCCAACATTTCCTGGACTTCATTAATTCCAATACTCTGGACCAGCTTGTTCTTTCCCCCACTAGAGGTAGCAACATTCTTAACCTGGTCATTACTGACATGAGCGACCGTTGGTCTAACCAATAGTCAGCTCCTCCCTGGTTAGATCCGACCACAAACTAATCACCTTGGAAGAGCACCCTCACAAAGGTAACCACCATAAAAAACTTCTCCAAAGCTAACTTTGCGCTCCTAAAAACAGAGGTGGCTAACTTCACGACACCCATGCAAGTAGAGAATAGTTGCATGACCACCGAATCATACACCAATCCACTATATGAACACGTACACAAATGCATGGATCTAGCCATACCCAATAGAACCAAGATGCTCTCCTCCAAAAAAAGGAAGCCAATCTGGTGGTCCCCTGTCATAAACAAACTCTGCAACAGAAGGAGGAAACTGATGCAGAATAAGGTGAAGTCCCAAGACTGGAAAAATTCCCTTATCAGTCTCAACAAAAAGTTGAGATCCCTCATCAAATCCTCTAAAGCTAGCTATGAAAACAGAATTGCAGCAGATAGTAAAGGCAACCACAAGGTTTTCTATAGTTATGTAAAGAATCTCCATGGCAATACCCAGATTTGCTCTGAGCTACTGCACAATGCTACCTCCTATACTGAGCCAACAGATATTGCCAATATACTGTCCGACAGATGCAGTGCCAACTTTACCCCTCTATCCCCCACCAAAGGACCAATCACAATACCAGTAGATTGCCAGGCACCCAGTATTACTGCTGCATAGGTTAAAACAGCACTGTCCAGAGTACAGCTTCTATGGGACCTGACAATATTCCTGGCTGTGTTCTACATGAACTACAGAGTGAACTGCAACTTCACCTGTGTGCCCTATTCAATCACAGCCTTACCTCAGGCTTTGTCCCTACTGAATGGTGCACTGCTACAGTTATCCCTCTCCACAAAGGAGAAGTGACTACAGACCCTGGGAACTATCGCCCCATTTGCCTGACGAGTCTGATATGCAAAGCTATGGAATGCATCATCATGGACCTAATAAACAAGGATTTAGGGAATCTCCAAACTCTGGATCCCACACAGTTTGGTTTTGTGAAGGGTAGATCATGCCTGCTCAACTTGGTTGACTTCTTTGAGTCCGTCACCAGAGGTATGGATGAAGGCAAGGTGGTTCATACAGCCTACATTGATCTGGCCAAGGCCTTTGATACCATTCCCCACTCAGGAATCATAGAAAAACTCACTAAGCTAGGCATCAACCCTTGTATCACTAGGTGGGTTGCAAACTGGCTCACAGATAGAATCCACAGTGTGAAAGTAGCTGATTCTAAGTCAGACTGCTGACTAGTCACGAGTGGAGTCCCACAGGGTTTGGTCCTGGGTTCTCTCTTGTTTGGCATCTACTTCTCTGAAGTCCAGGCCAACACGAAGTGACTGGCTGACAAAGCTCGCAGACGATTGCAAGTTGGGAGCTTTTATTAACTCCCCAAGTGATGTTGACATCCAAGAGAATGGCCTCACTGAGACCAACAACTGGTGTCAGAACCATGGCTTTAAGCTCAGTGCCAAAAAATGTGCCATCATCCCCTTTGGGAAAAACCCAGTTCCCATGAATTACCACACGGAAGGCAGTCCACTGAACACAGAAGGCGTGATGAGAGATCTGGGAACACAGGTTGACAGCAACCTCTCTTTTGATTACTACATTGTCACTGTGTTCAGAAAGTCCTATGTGGCACATCTCATTACTAAGGGTTTTTCGTCCAGGAAGAAAGAGGTCATTGTCTCCCTCTACTCTTCCCTCATTAGGCCAATCATCGAGTAGAATGCCCCATTTGGCATGTACCTCACTAGATACCTGCAACAACTGGAGTGGCCGAAAAGTGCCTCACAAAAAGGATCTTAGGCTTTAAATACTTGACCTATATGGACAGACTAAAAAAACTTCAACTATTCTCTGTCTCATATCGCCTACTTAGAGGCAATCTCTGCTTGGCTTACAAAGCCATGTCTGAACCAGATCTGTTAGAAATGCTACATCTAAAGAAATCCCAATTCCTCTGCACCACACACTCCAGAGACCTCAACCTCATTACCACAATCAACAGAACATACCAGAGGGACAGGTTCATAACCCAGAGACTGCCCATGCTATGGAATAGACTTCCCATACATGTCAAGTAGAGCACCTCGCTGACCCTGTTCAAGAGAAATCTTGATGATTGGATGGGAAATAGAAAATTCACCCCGGGGATAACGCCAGTGGCTCTACTCGACAGAGGCAGTGGGAACTAAGGTCGGGTGGCACGATGCCAGGGTAATCCTATAGCTAGGCTTGTAAAGGCCCCAGGGCCTTTAGCCTAGTACACACCTATGAACAAGAAGACAGCTGCTGTTTGCTACTGTCCACTGAGTTAGACAGTCAGAAGTACACGATGTAGATAACAGCAGTAGTGAGTGTCCGGTATGTTAAGCTGCTTTATGCAGCCCTGATGACCATGTTGTAGTGCATACCACTAACAAAGTGATATTTTGATGTGAAAGTGAATGTAGTTTGCCATGGTTGGACTCTTGCCTTAATAAAGCAGCTGTAACCAAACTGAGCTAAAGTGGACGCTTACAAAACAATCAAATTTTCTTCTGTGCTATGGTTAAGAATCTAAGAATGTCTTGTATAGGAGATGAACAACCATTGTTGCCCAACAAATGTATGATTGCAACAGTGCAAGAGGGTGTGTGTGTGTGTGTGTGTGTGTGTGTGTGTGTGTGTGTGTGTGTGTGTGTGTGTGTCTGTGTGTTGAAGTGGGGGGTGGGAGCTCACTTGGACTCAAGAGTACCATTAGGTCAGATTCAAGTGCAAAGGAAACCATATAAAGGAGGCATATCTCTCAAGTGTCCAGATTTTTGCCTCATATTTTTGGCCTGTTCCTCATAAAATGTGTGGTTTTCTGGAAAATCAATGAGGATTGAAGTCACTAAATAATAACATACATTTGAGTTTCAAGCTTTATATCCTTCAGAAAATGCATGCTAACACAAATCATGTTATTCTAGCAACTTTCTTAGTTTATAAGAGCAATATGTAAAATCTGTCCCTGTTTTTTGGCCTTTGTCCCCCCCATTAGGTAGGCTTTGTCCAGATTTCTTGTGCTAAGAGTTGAGAGGTAGGAAAGAAGGATTTCTAGAACATGAGATTAGGTTATGGGATCTAGCAAAGACAATTAATAGGTATAATATGGTTCCAGCATATCTCTAGCTTGAAAATATCTGCCTTGCACAGTACACAGAAGAAAACACATTTACAATAATGTTGTAAAATGTTGTAAAAACATGCATATTTCCAGTTAAAAATCTGGCTGCAGATAATTTATATGTCAGTCTTCTTCATTGATTCCAAGTATGGGGGTAAAGGTTGTATCACTATTTCCTGTGTACTGCTTGGTTGATCTGTTCTTAGATGAGAGAACAGGACCTGGACCCCAAGGATTCCTGCCTTGATGAGTGAGAAGGAAGCTCCCCCATGTGTAACTTTGATAAATATGTCAAAATTCAGACATTTGTTGGCAGGAATTCGGTTAATATGAGATGTCTGTGACTTCAGAGACAACTGTGGGTGTAGAAAACTAATGTTTATTCTCTAAAAATGTCAGAGTAGAATGCCGTCTAGTAAGTGCAGTAATTATTAGAATGATTTTCATACCTTTCAACTGTCCATATTTTTGCAGAATGTCCATATTTTGCCTCATATTTTTGGTCTGTTCCTTATAAAATTGTGCTTTTCTAGCAAATCACTAAAGATTGAAGCCATTAAATAATAATAATAAGTGACCGCCATTTGAGTTTCAGACTTCATATCCTTCAGAGGGTGCATGACAGTATGAAACCTGTTATTCTAGCAGCTATCTAGGTTTCTGGGAGCTGTTTTGGGGCCTTTGTCCCCCCATTGTTTTTTGCTTTGTCCAGATTTCTTGCTCTGAGAGGTTTAGAGATGTATTTTGGGCAGAACTCAAAGTTGTGTTCCAAAAATGCAATTTGTTCTGTAGTCAGAGATGCTGGAGAAGAAAGCTATAATGTTGGATGGATGTGTTACCCACAAGTGTCATTCAGAATTAGAACAGTTAAATGTTCCAAGCAGATGCAGCTTATGTGCTTATCTTCAGTCAAGATAACTAAACTGAATAAACAATCCGTAAACTTTTATTTACATCGGACTAAAACTAGTCCCCCCCCCCCCAGCTCCCTTTGCAGATAGATGCACCCCCTAACTAAAATAACTCACTCGGAAATTGCAAAACCTTAGAATCCATAAGTCCTTCTGCAAACTGTCCGCTCAGTCTCCTCATTCTGACAGAGTATCAAGTATGGAATGGAATTGGTAGACCCTAAAATTACTGTTTCAAATACTATCGCGAGAATTTGAGATTACATTTTCTCTTTTCAGACTTTTCATCTTCTAAGTTAACTTGTCACATTTATTTTCCAGAAAGGTTATATATCCCAAAATTATTTATATAAAAACAGGACATTTTGAATTCAAATCCAAACTGAATTTGCCTAAGAGTACAGTTGTTTGAGAACATGCCTCTCTCAAACAGAAGCAGAAGGTAACATGTTAACAGCAAGATATGGGCTTGCAGATTGTATGGGATGTCTTACTTGTATGAATTTCAAGGCAGACTTCAAAACTAATTTGCCTGTCTTTGTTTTGTCTGCAGCTAAACAAATCCTTGTTGTGTTTCTGAACAGTGAGCATAGCTGTATGCCCCTAAAAAGTATGTGTAGCCTGAACTAGGTTATATCTGAGGAGCAGCTATACAGACTGAAGGCAGCAGGTGTACCCCTGAATTATGCTCTATTTGTGAAGCAGCTTTATGCACTGAAGGAAGTAGGAGCACCCCTAAATTACATTTATATTTGTTGGGCAGCTGTACTGCATCCTCGTGGTATCTTTGGACAAAGTTATACCCCAGTGTCAGGTTACACACCTGGTGTATGTTTCACCACAAAAGCAAAGAACCTTCATGAAGCATAATGCACCAAAGGAAATGACACATTCCAAGATCAGGCTGTGTTATAAGAGAAGAGCTATCCCTTGAGCAGGTTATCTCAAAGGAGCACTATACACCCCAGAAACAGGTTATACCAGAAGGGTAGGAGATGCCTCAGGAACAGGCTACAACTGAAGAATAGGATGGTCCTCATAAGTAGGTTATGACACAGGACTGAATACATCCTAGGAGAAGGTTACACTGCAAAAGTGGAATAAGCCACCAGGAAAAAAGTTATGTCATAGGAGTGGGTTAAACCATGGAGATAGGATATGTCCCCAAGCAGGTTAAAACACAGGAGTAGGGTAAACCCCATAGAACAGGTTATACCACAGAATTAAGGTGCACCCCAGGAGCACATTATACCATGGGACTAAGTTGCACCAGGTTATATCACGAGAGCAGGATACACCCCAGGAACCAGCTATACCATGGGTGTAGGGTGCACCTCAAGGAGCAAGGTATACCATAGGTGTAGACTAAAATCAGTTTACATTATGAGAGTATGATACACCTCAGGAACAAGTTATAACAGGAGAGTAGGGTACAACCCCAATATCAAGTTATAGTGTGGAATTACGAAATACCTTAAGATCTTGTTATACCATGGGAGTAGGACACAGCCCAAGAGCAGATTATACCATGACAGTAGGGTACACTCCGGTGCAGGTTATATTATGGCAGAACTGGGCACCCCAGGAGCAGGTTATCCCATAGCAGTAGGGTGCACCCCTAAACTTGGTTATATTGTAGGAGTAGGAACTTCCCCAACTCGGTTTATATTATGAGATTAGGCTACACCCCAGAAGCATGTTACACCATGAGAATAGGATATGCCTCCACAGAATGTTAAACTTTGGGGGTAGGGTTCACCCCAAGATCAGGTTATGTTATGGGAGTAAGGTACACCTCAAGATCAGGTTATATCATGAGAGCTGGACATACTGTATAGTGTACTATAGGAGTAGGGTACAGCCCAAAATAAGATTATAATGTGGGAACAGGATACTCTTCAAGATTAAGTTATATCATAAGAGTAAGATACACTGCAGCATATGGTTATAAAATAGGAGTAGGGTAACCCCAATATTGGATTGTATAATGGGAAAAGGATACACCTCAAAGAGCAGATTGTCATAACAGAAGGATACACCTCAGGAGCAGTTCACACCATGGAAATAGTATTCTCCCCAGGATCAGGTTATATCATGGGAGCAGAATACATCCTAGAACCAAGTTATACTGTGGGGAGGCTACAACCTCATCAGCAGGTTATACCATGGGAGTAGGATGTACTCCACTAGTGTGTTATACCATCGGTGTAGGGTGCACTGCAGGAGAGGTTATACCATAGAAGCAGTGTTCAGCTTCGGAGTAAGTTACACAACAAAGACAGGTACATATTGTGAAGATGAACATGCATTAGATGTGTCTTGGATCTGTTTATGTCACTGAAATATATTAAACATGTGAATCAATATATATATATATATATATATATATATATATATATATATATATATCTACAGTATATATCTACATAGTAGGTTATACCCAAAGAATAGGTATGTACTAAAAGGAGGTTAAACTCCAGAGTGGCATCTCTGCTTAGAGTAGGTTTTACACCTGTGAAAGGATAAATTCATGTAGCAGCTTACACACCTACAATGTGATGTATGCCTGAAGCAAATTACACCTTTGATGCAGTGTATATGCCTGCAGTAGGTTATATCATTGGAATAGGGTACATAACTGGTGAAAGCCCCCTGAAGCAGATTACTTCCTTTGCCAAGTTATACTCCTAAAGCAAAATATATGTCTGAATTACATTACAGTAATGGTGTCTGGTACATCACCAGGCCAGGCTGTACTCCTCAAACTAGGTAAATGGTTGGCAGAGGTAACACACCATCATGGAGTAAGTTGTATACCTAGGGTACGAGTTGTGTGCTTGCAGTAAGGTGTATAGCTGTGGTATGAGTTGTATGCCTGTAGTAAGGTGTATACCTGCAGTACAAGTTGTGTGCCTGCAGTAAGGTGTATACCTGCGGTATGAGTTGTGCACCTGCACTAAGGTGTATACCTGTGGTACGAGTTGTGTGCCTGCAGTAATGTGTATACCTGCGGTACAAGTTGTGCACCTGCAGTAAAGTGTATACCTGCGGTACGAGTTGTGCGCCTGAAGTAAGGTGTATACCTGCGGTACGAGTTGTGCACCTGCAGTAAGGTGTATACCTGTGGTACAGGTTGTGCACTTGCAGTAAGGTGTATACCTGCAGTATGGGTTGTG